>NW_011336803.1:293582-318094 GCF_000735185.1 Notothenia coriiceps | reverse complement strand
TTATTAACTGGCTTTAATCGCGACGCAATGTTTACAGTGAGAACAGCTGCTGAGGTCCGGTGCAAAAGAGAGCAGTGTGTACTAATTATATTTCACTCAGTAATATACAAGGTTTCATCTCAATAAATTAGAAATCGTGGAAAGTTATTTATAATTCAATTCAAAAGGTTAAAACTCATATGATATTATATGGATTCAGTTACACACAAAGTGAAATATTTCAAGCCTTTATTTGTCTTTAATCTCAGGTGATACGGCTTACAGCTAATGAAAACCCAACATCGTATCTCAGAAATCTGAATAATTACATAAGACCATACATAAAAAAGTTTTAATACAGAAATGTCGGGCCTTCTGAAAGATGTTCTGTGTATGCACTTCAGTACTTGGTGGGCCTCTTTTACAATGAATGACTGCATCAATGCGGCGGTGGCATGTTAGGCGATCAGCCTGGTGGCACTTGGCTGAGTGTGATGGAAGCCCTGGTTGCTTTTGATAGCGGCCTTCAGCCTCGTCTGACATTTTTGGGTCTCGTGTCTCTCTCTCCTCTTGACAATAACCCCGTAGCATGGGACGTGCCAGTACGTGCTAATGTTTGCCCAGGTCAAAGGCCCGTTTGGCTGACCTGCCTCTTTTTGAGAGAGCGAGAGTTTGTTTTTGTTTTTTCTGTTGTGGCCGTTATTGTCGCGTCCTCGCTGCGGGAAACACAACTTAGTCAGCGCTGTCATCTGCCGGTGCGTTAAGACCACCTCCAGTGGTCGAATTTTTGAAACCTTGATTTTGAGTTGTCTCATGGCAGTTAGGGGTATAAGGGAACAACCAAGGACTTACTCTCCTCTTGTAACCGTCGGGTTCTTACAAAAGGAACCAACCGAAATATAACCAACTTCGCTGTATTGTGACTTCTGTCTTTCTAGTGTCTTTTCATCTGTAAATCCCTCACACGGGGCCGCTCGCTCTTCTTTTCTGATTGCCCTCCTCATGGAGAACAGTTCAATGTCCCGCTTCATTGTAGGGTTTCTGGCCATGTCTCTACCCACTTTCGTTGACCATCTCTGTTACTACGTTATGGAATACTAAATAAATAAGTAATCTAGATTACCTTACCGTTTACTGCGCTCATAAGAATGATAAGAATAATGCGTATGAACGGCGTTTCTTAATTAGGAGTATTATTTAAGGTACTTAGTTTAGAGGCCCTATTGTATCGTATGTTCTGGATTGCACAGCAGTTACAATGGTCAAACTATTTGAACAGAATTTCCATTTGTCTTTAATGTACTAAATTAGATATTTTTGATGAGATATGGACGGCAAACAAAAATGTTCCTGGTTTTCATTTTTAAATCAAGTCACCGAATGCAACGTAGCTCGCCTTGAGCTTATTTTGTTATGAGATGTGGAATTACTGTTCATGTAGTGGATGTACATAATCGTTTTGGTTTCATTTTACATTAAAACAAGTTACAATTTTTCAAGTTCTTGTGTTTTTTCCGGGGGGAGGCCCTTGTCGAGTTTTAGAGCAATAACCCCTCCCAAATGTCTGTGCCGTCCCCTGCCCCATAGATTCTTAGTAGCATTCAGGTCAGGCGAGTTGCTGGGCCAATCCAAGCGCAGTATCTCCATGGCCACTAAACCAGGTGCTTAGTATGTGGGCACGGTGCCAAGTCCTGCTGGGAAAATGGAAAATCAGCATCTCTAAAGCTTCGTCAGAAGAAGGAAGCATGAAGTGCTCTTACAATCTCCTGGTAGACGGCTGGAGTTGACTTTGACTTTACAGAACACAGTGGACCACACCAGACAGATGCATGAGGCTCGCCCAAACCATCATCTGGCCGTGGAGACTTCACACTGGCTTCAAGCAACCTTGGTGTGGTGCCTCTCCACTCAGGGACTCCGGGAGCTTGTTTGATTTCCAAATGAAATGCAAAATGTACTTGCATCTGAAAAAGGGACTTTGGACTACTGAGCAATAGCGCATGTTATTTTTCTCCTTTCGCCCAGTTAGACGCTCTGAACGTTGCTCTGGTTCAAGGAGCTGGCTCTGCACGAGGAATTGCGCGACAGTTGTAGCCATGTCCTGGCTCCGTCTGGTGCGTGGTGGCTCGTTGATCACTGATCCAGCCTCAGTCCACTCCTTGTGAAGCTCCCCCAATGGTTTGAGTGGCCTTTTGCTTGACGAATCCTCGTAAAGGCGGTTATCCTGTATGCTGTGGTGCACGTGTTTGCTACGCCGACTTTTGGGCCGGCTTCCACTCGCCAACTTTTCTAGATTATGGTTGGATACAGCATCTGGTGACAGCCAGCTTCTTTGCAATGGCCTTTGAGGCTTACCCTCCTGTGCGAGGGCGGTCAATGACTGTTACTGGACAACTGTCCAAGTCAGCAGTCTTCCCAATGATTGTGAAGCCTACTGATCCAGATTGAGAGGACCATTTAAAGGCTCAGGAACCTTGCGCAGGTGGTTTGAGTTCATTAGCTGATTAGAGTGTGACACCGTGAGTTCAATATTGAACTTTTTTCACATATTCAATTTTTCGAAATACTGATTTTTGGGGTTTTTCATTAGCGTGTAAGCCGTAATCATCAAGATTCAAACAATAAAGCCTTGAAATATTTCACTGTTGTGTGTAATGAAATCCATATAAATTATGAGTTTCACTTTTTGAATGAATTAATGACAATCAATTAACTTTTCTAGGTGTGTGTTGTACGTGTGTAGCTGCATGGTGTGTGCGTAATGATAGAATAGAATATCTTATTTTCATCACACATCAGTACACGAATTCAGTTGGCTCTCTCCTGAGTACATAACAAGGACCCATCCATAAAAGCAAGAGATAGTAGGCATAATCAGGGTCATCACTTAAAGCCACTTCGCTCTTTAGCCGAAATGGGACATACATTTTTAAGACTTATTTAATAAAGAAGCTGCCAGTGTGCGCTATGTAGGGGTAGCTCCTAGAAAGAAAATACCGTTGGTACTTAATAATATCTACAAATAAATAGATTGGATTTTTGGTGCAGTCTGTTGATTGGGCCCCGTAGTCTGTTTGCAGTGTGCATGTTCAAAGTTCAAAGTTCTAGTGAGTTTTGTGGTTGGGAAAGGGGATGGGTGGATCGAGGCCACAGCTCTGGGAAAGAAGCTTGTTCTTCAGTCTGTTGGTGCCGGTGACTTTTATTGGAACCTGAACTTGTCTGACCGGCGGCAGCGGTTCGAACAGTGAGTGGCGGTCGGTGTTGTGATGTCTCTGGATTGAGGCAGGACAGACGGGTCTCAGTGGTTTGTGTCCTCTTGCTTACTTTAATACTTGTAAATAAACTTTTGGCTGCCCCGGGCCCCCCTAATTCATTTCCCTTGTTTAGTGCCAGAGAGGGGGGGTATAACCAGTCTCTGTAGTGATATGAATAATGAATCAATTACTTTTCCAAACATTCTACTTTATTGAGATCGCACCTGTATCATAACAGGCCTAAACGACATCTTACTTTGTATGCTCTAGTTTGTAGAATTATCCAAAGTCGATTATTTTTCTAAACCATTTGTGCTTCACATAATACAATACACAATGGCTGACGTGCCTGATAATATATTATATGCTTGAGGACCTGTAGGTGTGTGTTGTACAGTGTGTGTGTTGTACAGTGTGTAGGTGGCTGTGTGTGGTACAGGTGTAGGTGTGTGTTTGTACGTGTGTAGGTGTGTGTGGTACAGTGTAGGTGTGTGTGGTACGAGTGTGTATGTGTGTATGTACAGTGTGTAGCGTGGTGTAGGTACAGATGATTGTAGGTGTGTGTGGTACGTGTGTAGGTGGTGTAGGTACAGTGTGTAGGTGTGTGTTGTTCAGCTGTGTAGTGTGCGTTGTTGTTACAGTGTGTAGGTGTGTGTTGTACGTGTGTTAGCTACATGTGTGTGCGTAGATGAGGGCGGACAGACGGTCTCAGTTGGTTTGGTGTCCCTGCTTACTTTTAACACTTGTAAATAAAGACTTTTCAGTAATAGAAGGTTGTTGCTTTTATTGATGTAGTTTGTAGGGAACATTTTTATACCTTTCTCTGCTGCCTTTTTTTCTCCTCCTCCATCAACAGGGCTCTTTTGCTCGGATAAGTTTGCAGTTACATTCTCTGGTCTGTTTCTGCTACCTGGGTAACTTTCTTTACCTGATTTTGTGAGTTGCCTCTCGGTGAAGGCTCTCTGTGTGAGCAGTGGACAAACACGAACCTTGCCAGCAATGGCTTAATTGTAGTTAAATTAGTTATATGGAACCAATCTAATAACTGTTGGTGTCATTATTTTACAGACATCAACTAATACTCCATAAATAATCGGTTAATGCAAACAAATTTTGTATGGCCTCCTACTCCAACAGCAACAGTAACCTGTTAGATTTAGTTTCTTTTGAGTTATGTTGTGTTTGAGGAAAGCTAACTTATGGCGCTTTTCCACTGCCGCAGGTAGCACGGAGGTAGTTCCGGATCAGGGCTACTTTTTCACCTTTTTGCTGGCCCTCCAAATCTGAGGTTCCTTTCACCGGCCAACACCGTGGGCTGAAATGATGCTATCACTAGAGAGGTAAACACTCTCGATGCTGAATGGTCAGAGAGAATCGCTGGCAAGGGGGGGCTACGAAACTCAACAAACATGAACATATTTTACCGTGATTTAATTGTACATACACGTGTTTCAAAATGATGCCGAGCAGTCAGACAACATACTGATACCTGGTGTGCAACGACACGACGGCAGCCGCGAAAAAATCTTTTAAATGCGTGTTTTCTGAATGGAGATCGGATCGATCAGCTAAGCAACGTTGTATATGCTCCGTCCACACTCACAACACGCCTACAGACATAAATAACCAGCGACTGTGTCTGTGGTTTGTACTTGTTTTACACTTTTGTTCTAGTTTCTAAACAGATATGAGAGCTGTGAGCTCTGAGTGCTAACAGCTAACGGCGGATGTTTTGGTTTTGTGGTTCGCATTGAATGATGATGTCACGGGTAGTTTTACGCGCTGCTTGCTCCGCTCCGCCAAACAGGCAGATCGCCCCGCCTACACTCCGTTACTATAGTTACTGGCCCCAATTTGGTAAACTGTGTAATGGAAACGCGCATAAAGTGGGCCTGGCGCTACCAAGGCCTAACCATTACGCGTAGAGCCATGCTGGTGTTCTGCAGGGAATAAGGCTCGCCATGCCCATGAATTATATCCTCCATATTTGTTAAAAAAAGCCTTTCCTCATGGGATCAGGGAGTGAAGGAGTGTCTCTGGGTAGGCGTTGATGTGTTGAGTGTGTCAGTTCTGGGTATGGTGCCCAGGCGGCACCAGATGTGTATCTGGTTCTCAGGTTATGCGTCAGACGCCTTAGTGGTATATTGATTGTTCTTGTGTCTGTATATTCTATCGTGGTCGTTGTTGTTGTTGATATTGTTTGGCGTGATGTCTCTCCAAACTCGTCTGTTGAACAGGTGTCTGCGTGTCTTTAAAGTCTTGAAGCATGAAATCTATTACTCGAATGAGGTCCTTGATTGTGTTTTGATGTTGATTTATTATAAATACATATATTAATACTGTGTTAGCTTAAGAATGGTATTAGCTTTTATGTTATATTTGATAAAATCGAAAATATGTAGTTGTTACATTCTCTTTAAACATAAGTTGTTTCTAATGCCTTGAAAGGTCTGTGTCCCAGGGAGTTTTCAAACTTTTAATCTCAATCAGACCCGATCGGATTTTGAAATCTCATTTTGTGATCCAGGATCAGACAAGTCGGGTCAGATTTTGTCGCCTGTAGTTCAAAGCAATTCAGGGATAGGTCGGCCTGATCCCAGGTTACGTTTTTAAGGGGAAAGTGACTGGATCCTGAATATCGTGCATTTAATCCTTTCTGATCGGCCATCTGTAGGGGTGGACAAGAAAAATATATCAAGGATGGGGACAAGAGACCAGCATTGCAGATGACATCTATAATGTTTAATTATTTTTTTTAATGAAAGGTGATATAAATGATTCATTTGATCAGAAGGGATTAAAATGTTGAAACTCCAGGGCCCAGGAGTTCAAAACCTTTAATCCCTATCTGATCAGATCAGATTTGGATTTTGGGAAGTTCAAAACCAAAAAACAGGATAAAATATGTTTCAATTTAAATAAGATGGCAAAGTTTGTTAATAATACTAATACAGTAATAATTGAAATAATACACAATTTTTAGCCTTCATGGGAAACACATTTTATTTTTTCCATTTTTGCTCACGTTTGTGGTGGCCTATTTTGTTTTCAACCAAATGTTGATGACATAAATGTTTATGCTCATAAAAGTATCACAGCAAAGATTGTCAATCACAAATGTAATTTAGATTAAAGTAAAAATATCTTCAAATAAAAAAAAGTCCATCATCTGTCATCACCTTTCAAATAAAAAAATATAATTAAACATTATAGATGTCTCTGGATGCTATCCTGATCTCCTGGGTCCTGGGCTGAGTTTGGGTTACTGATCAGGACCCTTTAGTGTTTACTCCAGTCTTCAGCATCCAAAATGGTCTTACCTTACAATCTGATTAATAATAAAAAGAATTGATGAATATACATGGAACCCTCTTTACTGGTTACACACATGTTCATGGACACACACATAGTAACATTTGACCTCTGCATTGGGGAGCACCTTGCTCACGGACTTGAACCAGCGATCATCTGGTTCCAAAGCCAAGTCTACAGACTCAGCTACCAGCAGAAAACAGTGGCTACAGTACGGGACTATACAGTTTAATGCTAAGATTCTTCTTACTTAGACCTTATTAAGCTGTTTGAACCTGCATTTATTAATATTCAGTATATCAAAATTCAATCAAATTACACTGTGTAATATCAAGGGGGCACCCCCACACACATGATCAGGGAGTCAACTTTAGAAAGACTCATTCCTATCTTTCTATTTATATTCTTCGTCCACAGAAAGTTTCAGGAGATGGAGAGTCCTCCGCCCCAAGCTCATCACACAGGGAAAAAGAAGAGCGGGGACTGTCCCTGTGTCCTGCTCTGAGCATTGTTACTATGGACACCAGAGCCCCGCCCCTCTACAACTTGTCCAAAGAAGAGAGAGAGAGTGTGTGTGTGTGCGTTTGTGCGTGCGTGCATGTTGGGAGAGAAGGGGGGGAGAGAGAGTTAAGGTGTGTCCTATTCTTACCAAATGATTTCATTTGCACTTTTGTCAAAAGCAAGTTCTATATCAGTGTAATCTTTTTGTAATGAGTGGATGTAAAGGGATCAGTAGCAGGTTAATTGTCAGTAGTATAGTTAGTTTGGTGGAGAAACAGGAAGTCAGTACTGTGTTTTAATTGTCACACATGCAGACCGCACACAGTAAGATTTAGACTGTACATTTAACTTCTCCTGTGTGAGTAGCAGTGGGCTGCAGAGGCCCGGGGTTGGGGGGCAGTGTGGTGGTTTGCTACCCAGCTCCCAAGCCAAGTCCCTACATACTGAGCAACTGCTGCTCCCCCAATGCTTGTAAAAAGAAAAAATCACATTCACAATATGTTGTAGAAATTACTGCTGTTAGGCAGTAGGAGAGTATAGCAGGGACATCATCATCACAGCTACAAAAACAACTATTCCAAGACGGTGTCTTCAGTGTTAAATAATTGACATGCCAATGTAATATTTCAACTTGCTCATGAAATGAAATCAAGGCCTGGCCAAGGCCAAGCCACAACACCCTTGAGCTGTCCGACCCTAAGCCTTCCTACAGGGAGCCACAGAGCCCCTCCACAGAACAGAAAGAGAGAGGAAGTGTAGCAGCAGCTCCAGCTTGTAGCTCTGTTTCCAGCTGCTGGGTTTGCACTATTGCCTTTATGCCTTAATTGTTCCCAATTGTGTTGCTATAACAATTCAGAATAGTGAAAACATCCTGAATGACAGATCCTGATCACTCAGGGTTCCTTTCGCCATATTGACCGGATTACTGCACATTATCCCGCTTATTACTAAGTTAATCAATGATTTGACCCAATATATTGAATTAAACCAGTTTTTATTTATATGGACAAATAAAATGTTGTTTCCACTTCTAGTCCATCTACTGCATAGCAACAGCTGGGAGTGCTTTGACAGCCACACTGATTTCTGTAACTGTCCTAGTCTGTTCAGTTTCTGTTCCACTAACAAGTCCTTAAACTCTTCAGAGCCCAAACTGTGGCCGTTTCTCAATCTCGAGGAAACTGGCTTCCAAGCCAATATTTCAAGGATGCTACGTCATCGAGTGCCGCTGAAGGCGGGGGGCGGAATGTAAAAGGCGGTGTCTAAAAACCCATTTAACAGGCGACGCGCGTTTCGTAACACCCGCCAAACTTCCTCCGCTTCCAGATGGGTACACGTCGGAGCTTTAATGGGGGTTTGGTTCCCTGCGCCGGAGCCGACCTTACAGGTCATAACGACTCTCTNAAAGCTTTAATCTGGATCAAATCTTCAAAATGGGTAGTTCAAACCGACAACACAGGATTGGGATCAGTTTGATCCCAAAAAACTGGATTATCCTGATCCCACCAGGGATCAGGATAATCCAGTTTTTTGGGATCAAACTGATCCCAATCCTGTGTTGTCGGTTTGAACTACCCATTTTGAAGATTTGATCCAGATTAAAGCTTTGATTGGATTTCCTGATCTGATCGGATATCAAAGTGATCCTAATCCTGTTTTTTGGTTTTGAACTCCCCAAGATCCAAATCTGATCTGATCAGATAGGGATTACAAGTTTTGAACTCCTGGGCCCTGTTGATTAGGATTGATTTGCTTTGGCCTTCTCCCAACGATTAATAGAACATGCCTAGTTTTGGACCAATACATCCCAAATAGCAATTGTCATTTTCTAAGTTCCAGTTAAATCACATCAGATCTTTTAAGACTATAACAATTATAATTTCTTCCCCTTCAGGTTTATGGATCCCGAACCAACAACATGTGCATCATGACCGGGATGATGCAGATGATCAGAGAGGGTGGTATGAAGTCATTGTGGCGAGGAAATGGTGTGAACATCATCAAAATCGCCCCGGAGACGGCCCTAAAGTTCATGGCGTATGAGCAGGTATGATGAGTGGCTTTACCTTTGCCTAAAATGAATAAATGATGATGCTTATGGTCCTGTATTAATGTGTTTTTCTTTCTCTATCGGCTTGTGCAGATAAAAAAATTGATCTGTAACGATAAGCAGACTCTGGGGATCTTGGATCGATTTGTTGCAGGGTCTCTGGCCGGAGTGCTCGCACAGAGCACTATCTACCCAATGGAGGTGATTACCAGCTTAATTACATCCACTCTAAAATAAAAAGCCAACTGGAAACTGTATATAGGAGTTCTCAAGACTTTATAATGAAACGGAACTGACTTTTTCTGTCCCTCAGGTCCTGAAAACCCGCCTTGCTCTGAGGAAGACCGGGCAGTACTCGAGTATCTCAGACTGTGCCAAGCAGATTTTCAGGAGAGAAGGACTCAGTGCTTTTTATAAAGGCTATATTCCCAACATGTTGGGCATCATCCCCTACGCAGGCATCGACCTGGCAGTGTACGAGGTGAGCAGTACTATAGGCACTCCTGCAGTGTTAGACCTGTGGGTCTGCTTCTATCCCTAAGAATGTTCATATCTTATCGGTAACCTCTTTAACGCATACCAAAGGACATTGTACTAAGAACATGCTAGTGTCTCTTCCTCATCTCTTTCTACTCCATCCTCAGACGCTGAAGAACAGATACCTGCAGCAGTACGGCACCAACAGCAGCGACCCCGGCGTGCTGGTCCTGCTGGCCTGTGGCACTGTGTCAAGCACCTGCGGTCAGCTCGCCAGTTACCCTCTGGCTCTGGTCCGCACCCGCATGCAAGCACAAGGTGAGGCTCCTGAAAGACTGCACCTTAGTCATAGCTTTGCTCATACCAAAAAGTATTGTGCAGATAAGAATGTAGAACAGATTCCTTTTTAAATGCGTAAACAATTATCTTAAGGAAGTATCAGCTTCTTAAAGGACTACACTTACTTTTATGTTTCTCAGGTAATGAAGATGGTTCAGATAATGTCCTCATTTCAAGATCTAAAATGATCACTATCTCCCATTTATTTATTCCTCACCATTTTGTTTCTTGCATTGTGTGTAACTATTTTCTTTTGTACCTTTTTTACAGCAGCAGTGGAGGGCAGCCAGCAGATGACCATGTCCGGTCTCTTCAGGCAGATCTTGCAGACCGAGGGCCCGACGGGGCTGTACAGGGGCCTCGCCCCCAACTTCCTCAAAGTCATCCCTGCCGTTAGCATTAGCTACGTGGTGTACGAGCATTTGAAGACACAGCTTGGGGTGAAATCCCGCTGAAGCTCACCCTCTCATCGTCAGGACACTTCTGAAGATTCCTGTGACAAGTGACCCTCACCCACTCTCCCTCCCATACCGCTCCTGCTAGGGGAACCCAGGGGCCTTTTGGTTCCTGTAGCGATCTCATTCTGTGAATGTCTGTCTGAATATGAAAGACGAGAAAGGACACTTAAGTTGAACAGGTGGAGGATATGGACTCTGTGAGCTCATGTTGTCGGTATTGTAAACTGCTGCTATTTTTATTTAATTTTTTTTAAATAACTTGAAATGAGAAAAATGATGGATGTGGGTGATCAGCTATTGGAGGACCAAATGCTTATATTCTCCCTGCAGTTTGGTGCCTGTGACAGCTTTTTTTCATAGTAGTGTGATTGCAAGCTCTGGGCCGTTCACCAGCATTTGTGTTATGCAACTCTGGGGGGGAAAAACTCCAATTACGAGTAACTTTAGATGGCAGATAGCATTAATAAGCAGTTTCATTATTCAACCATTCTGCCTATAGGAAGAAATGTGTTCTTGACCAAGAGAACTTTGCACACGTGAGTTTGATCTCTCCATCCCTCTCCCGAATGAATCAATGAATGGATGAGCAGATTTCCTGAATGCCAGTCTGCAATATTTATTGTTTTGAATGTCTAGGAAAGGAGGTACAATGCTGCGTGATCCTGGAGAGCCAAATGTACGACCTTTATAAATGCAGTGATTGTATTCAGGGTGAAAACTAACACCAGAGACAGCCTTAACATGCGCCTTTGAAACGCTAAACACACACACACACATTGTGGTGTGTGTGTGTTTAAACTGTTTCAGATTATGTCTGTTAACTTGTGTAGATGTTCTTACCCGTTTTCAAGGTATAAAGGTCTTAATGTTCACCTCAGGTTACGGGCAGATTATTGTTTAATTCACAGAAAAGCACACAAAGCCAATGTTTTTTTGTTTCACTACATGTTCACTAAGAAAAACCAGGGCTTTAAAAAAAGATGGGTGACATAATGCACTTTAATCGATGCTGGAAGGGCCTCTGAATGAATGTCATATCAATCCAGGTATTAAGATTTAATTATTCTTTTGTAAAGAATTCGTTTTAGTCTTGTTTTATTGGACAATTTTGATGCAAATAAATGCAAATTCTTGTAATACTGAGTCTGATGTCTTCATTTTTGTTGGTGCAGAATGATGTAGATTTAGGATTTGTATCACATTACTATTACAGTTTCACCTCAACAACAAGCTACGTTATTCCTGCATTCAGCAGCCACTCGTACAAGTTTAATATATTCATTTGAACACAATTTTTAAAACATTCTTTTAGGGATATAATACAAACATATATAATTTAATAAACCATATAATGTAGTAACTCGTCTAAGATATGAACTCGGAGAGGTTCCTTAATTTTACTAATATCCAGAGCTAGACGTATAACAATATAATTATTTTTGCAGATTTATTTGTTTATATCCGTAAAAAAAACGTTTGACTTCCTTCATTGCGCACGGTTCGCCTATATGTCCCACGCAGGCTACCGTACAAGATGCAACAACAGGATGGATAACATAGAACCAGAGATCAATAAAATATATAAAATGCTCGTATATTACGTTCACTAGATACATTATAACTCTATGGACTGCATAGTTATTTGTCTAACATGGTTAACATGGGATTTATGATGTATGTATTGGTCTTATTATAAAATAACTATGTTGTTCCTAAACAGGCTAGCTAGTTAGCACCAGCAGCGGTGCTAATGAAAGATATTTAAAATGGGGCAGAACATGTTCCGGACCGGGTTTCTGGTCCGGGCCACACACACCCTGCTCACCTGGGTCATTACCCTCATACTGTTCCTGCACAACACCGGTAAGTTCATTACATTTTAGACTAATACAACTTATCTGAAACTACTAGCATCGCGATTTACCACTAGGGCTTTTAACCCTCTGGTATCACTGTGGACGTTTTTGTCCATATGGGTCATTTTTCACTTTTCATTTTGCAATAACTTTGGTTGTGTTGGTGTAAATGGCCTGATTTTTTGTAACAAGGCTATTTTCTCGATCTATTTTGGAATTTCAATTTTTCAAATCAGTCTTTAATTCACTGTGTAACAAATCGACTGCGGTTTTTTTCACAACTTTTTGGGGTTCAATCTGTAAAGCAACTTCCGCCCTAATAGAAAATATCAAAAATGTAATCATTTTCAGAATTTTAACCCTTTAAATGCCATTTTGAATACTTGAAACCGCTGTTTTTTTTCATGATGAAAACAGAGAAAATTAGTTATTTTCCATATAATAAATGTTGGGGGGGTTGGCTTTTTTTTTTTATCACAGTCTTGGATATGTCAAAGATTAGCAACAACATTGATTTTGGTTGAATATTAGTTTTTGCACAAAATCAGATTAAACAAAAAACTCACACATTAGTCATTCGGGACAAAAATGTCCACTTCCAAAAACTGCTGTAAAATGACAACAGGTTAATATTTTTTAAAACTTTTTGGGGTTAAATCTTTCAATCAACTTCAGTCCTGATCAAAAATACCAAATGTTAACTTATGGTCAGGATTTTAACCCTTGAACTGCCAGTTTAAAAACATGCACAAAAAGGCAGTTATTTTCCATATAATGAATGTTGGGGGGGTCGGCTTTTTTTGTATCACAGTCTTGGATATGTCAGAGATTAGCAACAACATTGATTTTGGTGGATTATTAGTTTTTGCACAGAATCAGATTAAACAAAAACTCACACATTAGCCGCTCGTGTCCNACAGGATTGGGATCAGTTTGATCCCTAAAAACTGGATTACCCTGATCCCACCAGAGGGGTGGATTTCCAGTGGATTACCAGAGCAAAATGTACTGTACAATTTATTTTAAAATATGTTTCAATTTAAATAAGATGGCAAAGTTTGTTAACTGAAATAATACACAATTTTTAGCCTTCATGGGAAATACATTTTATTTTTTCCATTTTTGCTCACGTTTGTGGTGGCCTATTTTGTTTTCAACCAAATGTTGATGACATAAATGTTTATGCTCATAAAAGTATCACAGCAAAGATTGTCAATCACAAATGTAATTTAGATTAAAGTAAAAATATCTTCAACAAAAAAAAAGTCCTCATCTGTCATCACCTTTCAAATAAAAAAATATAATTAGACATTATAGATGTCTCTGCAATGTGGTCTCTTGTCTTCCTTGTATTATTTTTCATGTCCACTAGATGGCAATCGGTAGGATTAAAGCGCTGATATTCAGGATCTAGTCATCTTGAAAAATCGTAATCTGGATCAGGCTGATCCTATCCTGAATTGCTTTGAACTCCAGGGACAAAATCTGGCCGACTTGTCTGATCCTGGATCACAAAAAATGGGATTTCAAAATCGGATCAGATCTGATTGAGATTAAAAGTTTTGAACTCCTGGGCCCAGGGGCTCAAAGTCAATCTTCCATTAGTGACACACAACGGGGCCATTGACCCAGATCCTGAATCAGAAGTAGACCTTTATCCCATTGCTTTCGGCAAGGTGTACGTGGCCGAGTGTGTGATGACCGAATGTGCGCAGCCATTGGTCGCTGGTGTGTTCTGTCTCTGACGGTTAATCAGTGGATTGTGGAACCCTGCCCTCACAAACGGTGTGTCAACCATTAACTGGTTTATTGCGCTTGGGAAACTCAGTCTTTCGCAATTGGGTTTCTTATCAATTGGGACACTTATGAAATAAGCTTAATAATGGGCTCAAGGCCTTGATTTCATTTATCAAGTGATTTTCAAGTCTTTACATTTGGCCTGAGGGTTGTAGCGTGATGCACCTGCCAGCTAAATTACCAACAAGCTGCTGAGAATTCTCACGGCAAGATTTTCATAAGCTTCCCCACAAATTGTCTAGTTCTCAAGGCCTGGAAAATTGAAGAACACCTTCCCCAACTTCAGTTTTCTGATTAAATCAACATTTCTAGAATGAGATTTAACCTGGGATTAAGTTTAGTCTTACCTGCATCATGACTTTGAGTCGATCCAGTGGAGCGGTGAAGGTCCTTGAAACAGCTCCAGCTCCTCCGCCGGCGACCAGGTGCCGCCACCAAATCCCGGTCTGCTTCTCCTCCACAGTGAACTCATCGGGCACCATCAGGTTATCCCCCACGTCGAATATCTGTCAACAGAACATACATGAAGTATTAGGTACAGAGAAGATGAATGGCACCATTAATCCCCCACTGACTGCAGGCCACAGGACACATTTGTAGCTGCTTCATTTTTACAGATCGCACTGAAAGCTGCACATTTACTGTGCAAAACAAAACAGTGAAACCACACAGTTTCAATCTTTGTTGGCACCACACCATTCAACAGATCCTCATTCCACAATAATGTTCAACCTGTTTGCCTGTCATTGAGACACTGCAGGTGGAAGTCAAAATATATTGCTTGCAGTGGGTAATAAGGAACCCGCTGTACTGCTTTTGATGTACTGTACTGAGCTATAATGTTAATGAGGCTCCATAGGCAAAGGAGTAAAGTCCATAAGGCACAATTGGTTCGGATTAAACCTGCAGCTTTAGATATCTGGTCCTCTTCAACAAATACATTTGGTAAATTGTATCTTTGATTTATCAATCTGACTTAAATTATATTTGTAACTATATATTGCACATTTCAAATTAGAGGGCATCAACAGCCTCCCCATACTCAGCTGATGGGGAGCCTCACTGTCACACACGGTCACACTGGTTTTGCTGTGGGGATTATACAGGTGTCTCGTAAACCAATTTAATATCAGATTTATTTCGAGGGAAAGGACCCTAGCAGCTCATGTTTCATCTGTAAATCACAAGTCACTGCTTGGCCCCCAGGAGGGGTGACTCCCGCTCTATTCCTGGCCCTAGTTCAGCCTGTCAGTGTCTCCTCTGTGCAGGGTTGAGGCAGCTGGACTCATTAGACAGACCTGCCTTGAAATAACACTCAGGATCACGCTGCCCTTTAGCAGGAGCACTGCTATAGCACTTTCATCTCAACCTGCTCTCACTGACCGCTGCTCTGCGTTACATAACTGCAGACAAATCCTTTCGACATAATCCATTAGGAATGTAACCAATGCCTCTCAAAGCTTAATATGGCTTTATTGCTGACGCACGGTTTGTGGTGATAGAGCTTTAAGAGAATTAGCTCTTCAGTTGACTTCTTTCCAGACGGAAGGTGTAACACACTGCCCTTTGATTAGTTCCAGATACCATGATCGGACGCCCTGATAGCCTTACCGGAGAAGGATTTGTGAAAATAAGTCATCAAAAGATGCATGCATCACCCACGACAGATACAGAGAGCAGAAACGTCTGGTGCCTTCAGATATTCCCTGTCACAGCACAACTGTCTCTACCTGTGGTATTTTGGAGGCTAAATGTGTAACTGGTTGAACTTACCGTAGAGTGCTTCCAGTAGAGGATGATTTCAGGGATGTTCTCGGTTTTCTCCTCCACGGGGTAGTTGCTCCAGTCTTTACTGCCGATAGTTATCATTCCGTTCTTATCCGTGCTTTAAAAAATTAAAAATAATAATTTAGTCCCTTTATCCAACAATGAACAATTGCAGTGGATGAAACGGATGAATGAAATTACCTTTTAAGGGCTTTCTCCGCGTGCTGCGGGGAAATATGCACACCAAGGTCCTGGAGGGACTGCATGAACTCCTGAGGATCAACGTGGCCTAAAAAAGGGAACACAGACAAGTTGTAAGGAAAAGGTCTCGCACAATGTAAGTGAACTACTATCAAGGTGAAAGGTGACACCAAGCTAGCACGGCCACATTTGCAATGTCAGGCAGTGCCTCATACCTGTATTCTTGCTGGTGAGGCTTTTCACCAGTAGCTTTAGGTCTTTCTCGTAGTCCTGTAGATAGTGAACAAACTCTTCAAAGTCCAGCTGTCCACCTGAGTTACTTTCTTCCCTTTTTAAGGTTTTCTGTAAGGAAAAATATATGTGAACAACAGTGAGACATGGTACTTAACTTCGGATAAAATGACAGTGTTGGAGAGAGCGGGGGGGGGCGGGGGGGGGGGGGGGGCGGGGCGGGGGGGGGGTGCGGGGGGGTTAAGAATTAAATGTTTTATAAAAGGCAAAGGCGCAAACTAAGTGTGGTAGTACAATATTTTCACACAGGTCACATGTTCTGGAATGTACTGTCTGACTGCCAGTCCTGCATTCCTTACGACAAGGTGTCTGGCTTGTGGCTTGTTATGACCATGTTGGACAGAGCTATGGCCTTTTACTAAGCTGCAAAGTGTTCTGGAATGACGAATGACGTCCGTTTCCCAGGACCAGGTGGGGTGGGGGGGTAATTAGATAGTAAGATCTGGTCTATGTTTGACATCAACGACAGGCAGACAACTGTTGTAATCCAGCGCTAACCTGCTGAGCCTAAGACAAGATGAGGACACCAGCAGTCAAGTGCTGATATCTGACACTGCTTCTAACACACAGTGCAGGCATATGACTGTCACACTGTAACCACACTATGCAGGACATCCTGCTCTTTCCTGCAGATCACATTTTACTACCTGTACACATGCATACAGGTAAAATATGTATTGCCATTCCTCTGCTACATGTGGGGCCTTTTTCCCTAAAGTCTAATTCAGTCAAACACAAAGATTGCAGTTGAGTTTGCTGGAGGCAAATGTTGCTAAATGGTGTTGCCAGACCAAATAATGTGTTTACTGATTGTTTCTGTATTGCAAGCTGCACAACAATGTGAACTTCAGCTGAGCCCAAGAACTAAAACTTCTAACAATTTAGCAATAGGTCAACCACCAAATGAATGCTGATGGTGCATGAGTCAAAGCTCAGTGGAACCTTTCATCACAAAATCAAAGTGCCAGATTTGTAATTCATGTGCAAGTAACAAGAGTTTCTTAACCCTAAAAAGGAGCAATTTACAGCAGAACACAGTTTAATCAAGTATGTAGGGGAAAGTTGTAACCACCTATTTAATATATACTACCAATGTACTTTTTGGTCTCAGGGTGGATGTTTGGATAACATATATATATTTTCAATACAATATTAGAAATACACCTTTTTTTTTGCATTTTACAAATATTGAGTTCAGAAGTGCATAACCTGAATAGTTTGACTTACATTGCACACATGGCAATGGCAGCAAATACTGACTTTCCTTACCCTATGTCATAGCATTAGCATACATTCCTTTTTTAGGGTGGAATTTCACTGAAAATGTTTAGCCCGCGCCGGTTCAGTTCAGTATTAAAACATATGAATGTGAATTACATTGGATAGGCGAAAAGCAAGTTACCATAACACATATCTACGTTTAGCATTATATAAATAGTTGTTGCATTGTTTTTCGATAAGTTTTCCATTTGAAATGCTCTGTCGCAGCTCTTTTTGAAGCCGGTCAGCTATTGCGGCCTAGTCGTAAGGCTTTTCACAAACCCACGCTAATTCTTCCGGCGGCCGGAAATAAAGGTCTAGTCACGGTCATAGTAATAATATCTTAATAACTTGTTGATTGTAGAGCTACACAGACTGTGTGTTGAGATATGAAACGATATCAGGGACATTTTCCTCACCTTTCGCCATCTTTTGTAGGATGAAAATTCCTGTGAAGGCAGGAACACGCTCAGTTTGTTGAACAGAGACTTCAACTCCGACGGCAGTCCATTTGACTCAAAATATTCCACCTCAACTGGGTCTGAGTTGGAGAAGGGGACGTAAAGGCACAGGCCGAGCATCTTGGGTTCCGTAAATCTTAAAATACACTACAATAAATAAATAAATAGCTCAGCTCTGTCAGTTTCACTCCTCCACGGGGTAATACTGAAATGCCGGTAAAGAGGAAGCACCCTGCTTCTGAAGAATATCATCTATGCCACGCCTCTTCCCGGAATAGCTCTTCATCATTGGCTGTCCTGCGTCATAAAACGTAATTTTACTATTGACCAATCGCTGAGCCCGCCCATTGATGGGGATCGGCTCGGTCCCGCCTTATTCTTGTGCAGTGAACAATTGTCCAATCCAGTCCTTAGTGTCATTCAAACAGCTGCAGAAGCGGCCAGTTGGGCAAATTGGCGGTATATATGCCATGATCTCCCAACTACTGTTGAAATAATAAATATTCAGAATGTAAAAATACATTTGATTACACCCTACATTTACAAGACAGGGCCACAACATAAGTTAGTAATGGAGGGCCAACCTTTGTTTAGTATGTGTTTTAGTATTGCAAAAAAAAAGTACAATTAAGTAAAGTCCAGAGCCGCAGTGACGCGTCGTAAAACCCGGAAGTAAGTTAGCATTTTTAGCACTTCCGGTTCCTTCCTCAAAAAGCAATGCATTTTTTCCATAGGGTTTTGGAAAATAGCTCGAAATAAGGTCTGTGGTTGACACAAATTTAAGAGGTAATTGACTTTTTGTTCTACGACATTAAATACATCAGCAGTGACCCCACTGGGGATTTTTGAAGAGTTTACGTGTCTGAAAAACGATGGTTGTTACCGAGTGGCTGAATAGGACTACAGAAATTGTCGAGGCCGTTGTACGTCATTACGCCGAACACGTAAACACTCCCGCTAAGTTTGTTTTCCCCTGTGTTCTGCTTGAAAGCAAGTACATGCATATCTTTAGTATCTGTACATATATATCTGACCATTAGAATCTGTATTTTTGAAATTGTCTTTTTTAACACCGTAGTTTTACAAATTATAGAACAATTAATTACCAGCATTTTCCAATTTTACTCGGCAGTTCGTTTCGTTAGCTAACGTTAGCTAAAGCTAGCGCTACTAGTTAGCTACGCAATGGTTTGTTGCTTTGCTCCGGGTTGCAGCCACAGGTCTTCGCATGGAACGTGCTCGTTCTATCGTTTCCCGGCCAATGTTTCCCAAAGGAGAGTCTGGATTCGTGCTATGAGGTAAGCTGATGTTACATTTTTGTCCATGTCACGGTGAAATGTAAATGATGGGTAGTGACTGTATCGCCGTTTTAGAGATGGCGCTGCTGAAAAGACCGCAACATAAGTAAAGATAATGAATACATCCTATTAAAACCTGTGTGGCTTATAAGTCTAATTAGTACAAGCAGCATAACGTTTCACCATGTAACTAAAGATTGTAGTCAGGGAAATCAGTTTGACATNCCCACTGGGGATTTTTGAAGATTTTACGTGTCTGAAAAAACGATGGTTGTTACCGAATGGCTGAATAGGACTACAGAAATTGTCGAGGCCGTTGTACGTGACGTACAACGGCCTCGACAATTTCTGTAGTCCTATTCAGCCATTCGGTAACAACCATCGTTTTTTCAGACACGTAAAATCTTCAAAAATCCCCAGTGGGGTCACTGCTGATGTATTTAATGTCGTAGAACAAAACGTCAATTACCTCTTAAATTTGTGTCAACCACAGACCTTATTTCGAGCTATTTTCCAAAACCCTATGGAAAAAATGCATTGCTTTTTGAGGAAGGAACCGGAAGTGCTAAAAATGCTAACTTACTTCCGGGTTTTACGACGCGTCACTGCGGTTCTCTATAGGGGACCTCTTTAAAAGGAAAACGTTTTTTTTGTAAAATTTTAAAAAACAACATTAGTCAAGCTCTTTTGATATGATGTGATAGTGTTTGTGAGTACTTGCCGGTTCTCTGACCTTTTGTGAAGACTGCGTTGGTTATTAATTGTAATGGTTTTAGGGTTCAAACCCTGTAGGGAATGTAGGAAGTAGAAGCTGAACCTCGTTTCACGTACTCTCATGGAGAAGTATGGGCTTCTCTTTGACAGAAGGGGTTTTGTTTCCTTAGCCCGTATCTATTTTGTCTTGAAGAGGATCAGTGGTGCAGCAATGATATCCACTGTGCGTCCTCCACACAGTCCTTGAGCTGATTTGAGGAGGTTTCTCAGGAAAATGAGCCACAGTTTAATTTCACTCCCTTGAACACAAGAGGAATATAATGAGACACAAAGAGAGCATGATGATTTCTGCTAAAGCATTCTACTTGCACAGTGCCGTCCCAAATTACAAATCTTCCAAAAGTTAGCACTTCTACCTTTTTGAATGTCTTTCTACAACAAATCTGAAATCCATCAAATAGGTATTGGGGCTCAAAGTCAAGATTTATGAGGCTTTTGAAATTGTCAATCCGAGGCCAATTGGTGAATTTGGCTGGTGTCACCTGTTGTGTAATCTGCTGTGTAATGTTATGCAAGGTGAGCTGGCAGGGGATCAAGGGTAAACCGTGCTGTGATACTGTGAGTCTGGGCTCATCTGCGCCGGGGTGAATATTATTTGAAGCCTTTGTTTTGAATAAAGCAAGAAGACAAAAGCGATAATTATTGTTTTATGGTGGTGGTTATAGGCCATTGCCTGGGAGAATTCATGTGATTTATATATTTGTGTAATTTGCATGGAGAAAGTCTTTGTCTTCTAAATTGCTATAGTCAAGGTTTCTTTAATACTGCTGTGAATTATGACATTAGTAATGATATCTTTGTGCTATAAAGCAAAACAAAACGTTGTTTTTGCCGCTTTCGCAGCTGATAATGAACGGCACGGCAGCAGTCTGTGGTTCCAGCTTATGGTTGTTCCACTCTGGCAGACAGAAAAGCATGTGAATAATACCAGGGTAATTTCCCTGCCGCTGAGAGATGGAGCTTTACAAGCATCACAGAGTCTTGAGAGCTCTCTCACTGTGTCTCTCTGAGGTTTATTTCCTCCTGTCCACCTGCAGCTCTGTGTTTCATCCACAGGTCATGATCTTTGATACGTCTCTCACAAAGAACCTGCTATATGCTCCTGTCCTATCTTTTAGTAATATAAAAACCCTGGAGGTAAACCGTTTTTATACAGAATCAAAATGATGTGATATATTTTATTTCCACCAGAGAAAACACAAATTACACAAATACAAGAAAAAACATATTGTGCACATTTTCAGGTTCATAATTGTGTTTTTGTGCCTCTACTGTGACATGTTTACAGTGGCGAACCGTGTCTATCACAACTGGACTTTCTGCAGACACGCACACCCGCGCCGTCGTTATAATGTCCGTCTCTTCACTGAATTGTCGTCTTGAAAAGGGTACTCAGAACAATTCCGGAACAACATCATCTTTTTTTTTGTTGTTTTTTTTTGTTTTTGTTCTTGTTTTGTTTGTCGACCTGACTCATAATGTAAAGCGTCTTTGGGTCTAGAAAAGCGCTATATAAATCCCATTTATTATTATTATTATTATCTTCACCTGTTTTACTTGCCATTTCAGCGTTAAAAACAATAAAACGGAAAATGAATGAAATTCATCTGATCCTCTGTCTCGAGCCAGTGAAATAACGGGCCTTCTAGAGTACCCTGGAACTGAGGGAAACTCTGAAAGAATACGCCCATTTACTACAAATCAATATATGATTGGTTGATCAAACTGTCAATCCAAACGCACGCTCTCATTCAGTGCAACGGCCAGGGCCTTCGATCAAGGATGTAGAATACCTTGGTTGAAGGATATTCTACCCAGAGACCCAGAAACAGATCTGATTGATTGCTTTCTTTTCTAACACAAAACCACTGAAATGCGTAGTGCATGGTCCGAGAAGGACAAACAAATCAACGTAACACTGTTAAGATTACAGTCAAACACGGATACAATTCTCATTTATTATTTTACTATAATTTTATTTATATAATTAAATCGATTTTTTGTTTGTTTTATCTGAGTGTTCCAGGGTATTCTCTGAATACCTTGAAGGGCCTGACGGTTCGCCACTGGATTATACATGCTTCAACGTAATTCAGGGAATAATTGAGTGAATACACTTCTTAAACTAAATGAAAAACAGTGTGTCTTCAAGCTTTCTAAACAGATTTGAATAGCCTTGTAAAATGAAATGTTTTCCAAACATTTAACTTTTTTTTCTCCAGCTTTCCACTTAAAATTTTTCCTAAAGACAAATGTTACCCAAGCATAAAATGCATAGCCAATACAGTTATTTTATTCTATTTAAGTGCACTTTTTTACTTTGAAGAAAAGCTTCAAACCCGAGGCTGAAGATCAACCGGGACAAGCTAATACAAATACATTCAAATTCATTAAATCAGTGTCTCTGTGTTTATACAGGTACTTGGTCATCTATTCATCCTCACCTTGTATTTCTGCTTCAGGTGTGCAGTGCGGCCATGCTGAGGTAGCAGCAGCCTGCAGGTCAGGATGTCTGCTGAAGAAGAGGAGCGACTGAATGGGAGGAAGAGGGGGATGGAGGTCTGCTACATCACTGATGGAGACAATGACAACGACGGAGATGATGAAGATGAGTGGATACCTGGTGAGTCAGAATGGTAATTTATGACCAAATAATCGCTTTAACTAAGGTTGCAATTGAAAGATGTATGGAGTAATTTATGTTTGAAATAAGTGCTGATGAGCCTAGCAGAGATATGAGCACTCCAAATAACAATTGACACACTAAATGCCTAAATCTGAAATAATGTGAGCATTGATTATATCCATACAAGCCTACCAAACAAAGGTTTATGGGTAAAAAGACTTACGCTGTCAACTGACGAGGATAATAGGACACATCTAGGAAGCTTGCCACAGTTTGGCTTCAATTATAATTTCATTCTTTACTTGCAACACTAACTAAAGCTTCTAATATCTCATCTGCCTAAAATATTAAACTGCCTTTTAGAGACACTTACAGACCAGACAAGCTCTCCACATGAACCTTTTGATCTCCTCTAAACTCCCTCGTCTCCTCTCATTTCTTCTGTTGCCAGTTTGCGTTGCATAACGCAGTGAATCATCATTGTTGTGTTAGATGCTGAGTCGTCTGTGGGCCTCAGTGTGTGTGTGTGTGTGTAGGAGGTAAAATGTAACTTTAGTTGGATACCTTTCAATGACGTCAGTGTTTGGATGACTTTGACATCATTACCCGTAGAGAGGAGCTTAGTATTTACAGTTTCTTAGATTCAAATGAAAGATTAAAGGAGGGGGTGCAGCGCGATCAGAGAGCACCTTGGTAACTCGTCGCATCACATTTCATCAACTTAACTTACCATAGTAACGCTCTTTACACACTCAGACTGCTTTCTCAGGTGATTTGCTTGAAATAAACATCTCATGCTCTGAAGTAATTAACTGTCAATTCATAAAGCTAAAATTTAGTTTAACTGCAGAGGCGTTTAATATCAACACTTTTTCTCATACTTCTATCTTTGTGAGGACCAACTTGAGTTTTAAGACCTTCCTCCCAGAAATTTCTGTGAGTTTTTTTTTCACTGCGCTCCATGCCAGCAATTTGATTTCCCTTCCCTGTTAGGCCCCAAGCCTGTTTTTCAGGTTTCAGGCTCGAAAATGACATTCCCAGAACAAATGACCATATCTTCCTTTCTAAAAGGGTTAAATTAATAATCTTTTTTCTCAAAGTAATGATAAACCTGTGAGTTGGATGTAGAAAAGTCAGAATCAATATAGAGGTTTTTAATCTTAAAGAAAATTCAGATTGAACATGGTAAAAAAAATGTAAATTATAGTGTCTGTCCAAAAGATATTTTGTACTTATAGTGAAAACTAACTTTGGATGATGGGTTAGTAGACTAAAAGCTTTAGGAATCCAAAGTACAACACATATAATAAGTACCCTGTATCAAGATTGATGCAAAACAAGTGATATTTGACCTTTTTAGACAGATTTAGCAAAGAAAACCTCTTCTAGGGCCATTTAGGTGGATTTTCCATATCTCTGGCCCCCCTTGTTCGATTTTGACATGTGACATCTCTTTCTGACCGTTAGAGCCAATAGAATCCAAGGGAAATCGTCCCGCACACACTCATGTTAAAAAAAAAAGGTGGCGTCTCTGCGCATGCTAGCTTGCAGCAGAGGGGAGAAATATCCTGCAAGCAATATCAAGCAACGGAAAAGCTGTTTTATTGCTTATGGATTATCAGAACATTTCAAAGGGGACGCAGTCACATTGGATATTAACCTATGGATTAACTACAGTATCGTTTTTATCGTGTTAATGCCATTGAAGACCAGTGGCGTTTTCTCCTGGAGGCCAAGGGAAGCCAGGCTTCCCCTGTTTTTTCGGATTGTAATTATAATTTTAATAAATAAATAAAAACACTTCGTTTAGT
>NW_011336803.1:291113-291376 GCF_000735185.1 Notothenia coriiceps | reverse complement strand
AAACAGTCGGAGTAATTTCAAATGGCGGAAGGTAGACAGCGAAAACAGAGCATTTAATTACATTTTCTCTTACTGGACCTCTTTGAAATGCAATTGAATACCCCTGCATTATAGCAACAATAATAATAATAATAACAGCAATAATAATTGGGAGGGGGGGCGCGGCTGTTCTTATGTTCTCTGAGGGGAGGCTCAGCTACCCACACTTTGAAAACCCCTGTTTTAGAGTATTGATTACAGCGTTTAGAATGTGTTACATGAAA
>NW_011336803.1:277596-290902 GCF_000735185.1 Notothenia coriiceps | reverse complement strand
ACTGACCGTGTAGCGGCCCACGACCAAACGCAAGAAGGACGAGAACGTTACTGAGACTGCCAAGCGACACAGGGGAGTTAGGCCTCAATCCTGCTGCTCCTGTGCTGCTGCTGCTGCTGCTGCTGCTGTGAGCCCAGCCTGCAGCCACCATGGATCTCACACACACTCCCTGCCCCTAACAGACAGGGAGACAGAGCCTAAATACCCACCCACACTAATCAGCAATTAGACACAGGTGAGGGGGGAGGGAGACAACACCGGGCGACCAGGTGCACACAATCCAGCAACACACATTACGGGAGGGGGAACACCTCTCAAACACAAACATACAACCGAACAGAAATAGACACATACAAACCCAACCAAATGCAGTCACTTGAACAATTAATGCCACCCAACGCTATGATGTCCACACCCCCACATAATTATCTGCACCCGGATTCTTCTTAACCGCTGTCATTCTAGCATAAGCACTTTCGGCGCTCTCGCTAACTCCCCTATCTTGTCAGGCGGAGCCGAGGACCCGACCAGCACCTGCCAGACGATATTTCAATCAACACGGTTCAATCCTTTAATAAATACTATCTCAATAATCAGTATAAAATGTGCAAATAGGCCATGCCAAACGGTACTGTGCAATCACGCTAATAAAGTGCAAAACTGTTCACTAAAGTGCTGAGTTACAAGGCCCGAAGCCATCAGTCCACAGTGACGAAGTTACCTTCGTCACAAGAGTATTTAGAAAAAGAAAGAAAATAATGTGTTAAATGTAGAGGAATGGAGGTAGGCCATTGATCTGATCAGAAGAAAAAAACGAGTGAACAACACAAATGGGGGATGTCGATCCTCGAAAAGGAAACGGTCACAACTCGGCTGGGGTCAGCTTCCTGGTGACAGTTGTCATGGAAACCATAGGACAATGAGACGGCGGGGGGCTGACGATGTCAACAGAGCAAAAATAGATTTGCAAATGGAGGAAGATAAACATGTAAACTTATTTTTGAGGGTGTTTTAATGTAGCTGCCAAACCGAAACTTAATTTAAAAAACTGCATTAACTGTTTATCTCCTGTGCTCAACAACAGATTTTGGATGTTGGAGACATTTTAGAGTAAGTAAGTATACATATAAGTAAAATACTATGTGTATTGTACGTATTTGTCAATTCTGATAAACATCGACAGGGTAAACTTGCACCACCATCATTTGTTCCCTCTTACCAGGACTTTTCCACACTAAGGGAATCAAACCAGCAACCTCACAACCCCACTCCTACAGTCACCTGTCACCTCTGGGTCAGTTGCACAAAGAGTGGCACAACTTGTTTTGATACAAATGTTTTATAAGCCTGAACATTAAGCAAGAAAGCAGGAGGACCGGAAGTCCTTTTTGTCAGATGATTAATGTTACATCATTTCTGTCTCTCGCACACAGAGCCTAAATAACACAGCCAGCATTACCCACATATACTGTAGCATCAAACAGGCTACTGCTGCTGTGATTAGGACAACATGTACAGACCGGGAGAGAGAGAGAGAGAGAGAGAGAGAGAGAGAGAGAGAGAGAGAGAGAGAGAGAGAGTGTGTGTAGTNAGAGCAGAGGAAGAGATGATAATATAGCTTAAATCAGCTGGAAAGCCCTATAAAGTTCCGTACAGGCAAACATTTAAAATTCTTCACGTATGTCAATATTATTTTAAATGTTTGCCTGTACGGAACTTTATAGGGCTTTCCAGCTGATTTAAGCTATATTATCATCTCTTCCTCTGCTCTCTGTCCTTTTGTGTTTTACCTCCACTTTGAAAACTCAAATGTCTTTTTTCCATTCCATAGAGAGAAAATAGGAAAGAGATGTGATTTTATAGAGCAGAAAATAGTAGAATATGAGAACATAGCCAGTTAAAATGTGTTTATGAGCACAAGAATAACACTCGCAGCACTGAAGAAAAACAGTTGTGAACACATTTATATTGTATGATTATTACAGATTACAATATGTGCATGAGATTCTGTCACATTGTTGCCATAGTTATTCCAAACGCGATTAACTCTTACATTTCTTAAAAGATTTCACCCTGGTGGTCGTGAACACTCTGCACCTGGAAACATTTTTTGAAATTATCTGACGCACATGGAGCTGTGCTTTATATGTTTTTGGTTGTGTCTTTTTGTGGCTGAAGGTCAGGTCAATATTTTGTTTGCTTGCGTGTGTTGGGTTTTCTCTGAAAACAAGTTTTAGGTTGTCATGGTGACCACTTGCATCACATAACACGCATGTATGAAATAACATGTTGCTAAGTTAATATTTATAGAAGTCATTTGAATGAAGATTGTATAAAAGGCAGTTTTCTTATTAGAGCCATCTGCCAACTGTTGGATCTGTGTTGTTTAGGTTTTACAGTTTCCCCTCTGCCATCATGCTTCCCTCATTCAGAAATAATTCTATGGACATGTACCACTTCACTGAAATGTAAAGTCAATAAAGAACCTTCGTTTTTAGCTATTTCTGAAGCACAGACCTGTATCTGGATGTCTGTTCTGGGTCAAGTGTATGTGTTTGTGTGTGAACAGATTGAGGTGTGTGTGTGCTGCATGTTATTGAGCTCAGATGAGGCGGCCATGAGGTTTAGTCACATCTTTCATAAGACCCACACACACTCGCTGCCTCCAGAGAGCGGGAGAGTAATAGTCTGTTAATTAGCCTGTTGCTCCCCCGCCTGTGTGTAGGCGTGGGTACGCAGAGTACACTCTCACTCTCTGGGAAGAAAAACAGGTAAACATGTTTCCTCCCACGAATGTTACTGACACCTCCGCGGCAAGATGCATCGCCTTGCCAACCCCAGGTAGTGCCTTTTTGAAAGAGTTGATTGTTAGCATACTACCTTCTACGTCCAACCTTATATGAACAAAGGTAGTGCGGAACAAACATCTTAAGAACGAAGCAGAGGAGCATCATTGTCTTAACAATGTTTAGCAATACAAAAAGATGTGTCACAGGGAAGGAAACTTTCAGCCAGTGAAGCATTTGACAGCTAAAGGCACAGAAAGTCTTCCTTGGAGGTGGAGACCAAACCTTGAGTATGTGTTGTACTTAGATTTCATACAGATCTTTAAATATGTTGCTTTATGTCAGCTTAATAGAAATAACACCTTTCTGTGAACAAAGAAGAGACACAAACTCCAACACTGCATTTTTAAATGGTGTTAAGTTTGGTGTTACCTCTCTTCAGATTGTCTCTCTTGGATGTCATGTCGGTAATGAAGATCTATATGTTTCCCTGGGCCTGTTCCTAAAAGTTTACCTGAAAATGAGTTCTGAAATGGATGTGATTGGATCAGAGAAGCATGAATGTGTGCAACCTGATTAAAGGCTGCACAGAGTGAAGTGTAGGTGGTGAAGCACCAGCTGGTCTACATACTGACAACCCAGACTGCCTGATCATTGTGAGTGTTTGTGTGTCTCTTTGGACGAAAGCATCAGTAAATAATATCTAATAACAACTTCATGTAATAATTGAGTAACTCACCACTTAAACCACCTCTCTACAAACTGAGCTACTCCAGAGAAACAGGTTTCCATCCTGCAGACTCTCATTATCTATTCTCATAATTTTCACATCACTCATGTGGAGTCCCACTAATGTGATTGACAGGAGTTTAATATAATCAGATAGTGGTGGGCCCTTTTTAACGACGTTCAGGAGTGGAGAATATCTGAGTGGGTGCGAGTTTCATCAGATATCACCTTTACAAACCTAAACCCCTAAATATTAGTCTAAAATCATTTCGATTTCATATGCATTTATTTACGCTGCAATGTCATCATTCTCAACAAATCTCAGGCTTTTGTAGCAGTTTAGTATAAAAAAAAAACTCTTATTATACATGCCTCAATAATAGGCATGTATCTAAAATCTCTCAAAATTATATTTTATAACATGGCTGTATGTGGTGGGTGGTATGGGTATCCCAAAATATAGCCAAAACATTATGGTCACTTTTTAGGTATGGAAAATGCGCAGGGTCATCTGAACCTCTGATTAGCACAAGACAACATAAACAAAATGTCCTTGCTTATTTTAAATCTGCATGAGATCTACTAAATATATTTTGTTTACTTAACCATTAAAGTCAGCAGTAAATGTAAACCAGAGGTCCGGTGTTGACTAAAACTATGTTGATGGATTATATTTCCTGTATCTTAAAACAAAAATGTGATTTGTGTTATACTGAGTATATACAAATGAATACCATAACTGTTTCATAACTAAACAATAGAAATAGAAGCGATGGAGTACAATATACCTGTGCACACCTTCACACCTGACCGATGCCCTGTCAGGTGCCACAGTCGGATGCCATGTTGCTCTGCTGGCAGCATGTGTCCCTTCATTTCAAAAGCAGCAGCAGCAGCAGCAGCATATGTGATGTGTTTATTATCAGCTGCAAGTACACAGAGGTGTTATGGTCTGATGCTGCATTACAGGGTAAGGATCTAATTGTTGGTGTTTAAGCCTTTGAATCTGCACACTGCAGGATACACTCGATGATGAAGCTTCAGGTGAAAACTCAGTTAGTGATACGTCTTTATTACTTTGGCCAAGGAAGTGTTTAGTCAGCAGGATTACAGATAGTAATTAAACGTTTTGGAAGTTTGTAGCATAGGCCAAGGAACAAACCCATTGCATTCATTTTAAAGGGGCCCTATTATGCTAATTTTCATGTTAATGTTTGTATTGTGTGCCTCGACTGTGACATGTCTCCATGCTTTAATGTTCAAAAGATCTTTATTCTTCTCATACTGCCTGTGCTTCAGCACCTCTTTTCACCCTCTGTGTGAGACCAGAGCCGAGTCTGCTCTAATTAGTTAGCTGATCGGCTCTGTTGTGATTGGTACAACTGCTTAGAGATGTCCCGCACCCTAAGCCTATCGTGGACATTGTGTTGCAGCGCTAGCCAATAGATGCGCAAGGGTTACTTATTGATGTCACCAGATTACAGAAGTAAACAAAGGAGTCCAATGGAGGTGATTCAGGGAGTCCGGGTTGTGTGGGAGAGAAACTCCCTCTGGCGGGAACGTCGGGACGTTTAGCTTTTGCAGACCATTTACATGCACAAAAACCTATATAACACGCTACAGGAAAGGGAAAACTCCAAAAAGCATAGTAGGGCCCCTTTAATGGAAGTGGGTTTCTAAAACACTGACACCTGAGTATCAATAGTGGTTTCTCTGTGATTAGCGGTTAGGGCTTTGTCAGACAACGTAAAATATTGACTTACCGGTAATCTCCTGCTCTAGTCAGTGTCACAAGTGCTTTTTGTCCCATAAGTTAAGTTAAGGGCCTGAACTCTTCTCAAGCATAGCACAAAAGTACAATATATTGTGAACCAAAATGCTATCCCCTTTTTATTGGTCACAAAGTAGGTTATGTAAAAATTGAAATGTGAGCCTTCCTTTCACACAGGAGGAGGCGTGGCTGGATACCAGAACTGTTGTGGTAGGGCAAAGGTGAATGTTTGTGTGTGTGTGTGTGTGTGTCTGTGTATGATTTGCCACTCAGTCCTCCGCTCCACATTGCTGCTGTCACCGCCTCCTCTTATCTCCTCCCCCACCTCAGTATTTCTCATTCCGCTTACCCCTCCCCCGAGCTCCACAGCAATGTAGGTTACTGTATGTAGCCATGTGAGACTGGGCTATCACCTGTGTGTGTGTGTGTGTGTGTGTGTGTGTGTCACCAACGAGGGTTTAAAGGGGTCTTCAGGTTTGTGTGTGTCACCAACGAGGGTTTAAAGGGGTCTTCAGGTTCACAGGATTGTTCTGAAATTAGTGATCCCCCTTGTTATCACTCATTTCTTAGTTCCTGTTTTTTTTGTATCGTGACTTCATCATTTCATTGGTTAAGTTTTACTATAGTTTACCATTTATTTCCCCTCTTTTATGCATCTTCATCTCACCTATCATGTATATAATTTTCTGGGATTTATTATTCTCCCCATTTCCTCTCCCAACTTCAGCATTGATGGTTTCCGCATTATTATTGTTAGAGCCATAAAGTTATTATTTCGATTAATAATTTGATAAATGATTTAATGATGGAAAATGATTTATATTGCCATGGTGAATATGTTTTGATGAAGTGATTGTTTAGATTTTATATCGTAAATATGATCTGTTTCCGTGTACCTTCCGGTGTGTATTTAAGTGAGGTAATTGAGGACAGCCGGGGTACTCGGAGACCTGATGAGACGGGGAGCGGAACAGTTTTTTGAACGCAAATTGCCGACAGAAATTAGTGTTGCAAATTGGACTGCAAACAAAGTATAGTTTAGTTTATATAGGAAAGCATACCGCCGAAATATTGTTTAAAGATTTGTTATTTTGAGACTATTTAAGTCAATACTTTTTTGTTAATAAATTACATCTTTTTGACTGAAAACCTTCGGCTGCTTATTGTTTTGGATTGCGTGTCGTCAACCCCGCTCTATAGTGGCAAGAGGAAACCCTTGATGCCATTACATCAAGTCAAAAAACTCCGTAAGGAAGAGACACACACCGTTTGGATCACCGGAAAAGAGGGACACACCGGAGCTGAGAGACTGGGCCGGTCGTGAATAAATAAATGGAATAAATGCATATACTCATCGAATGGAATGTCGGACTTGTTAAAGTCTAAAAGGAAATCATAACGGCGATGCACACATTGGAGGAGGATTGTAAATGTTGCTGAAATGAACCGTCTACTGCAATTTCAGTGTTTATGATGTGTTTATTACCATTTACGATGTGTAATACCATCATGTGAAGCCAAACAACAGTCTTTGAATTGTGTATGCTGGGACTATAAAGTAGTATCATATGACTTTATTTATCCTTATTCCCCCGTCTTTCTTATCCTCCCCTCCCAATGTATTTAAAATTGAATATAATTGATATGAGTGCCTCAAGTTTTTCTGTGCATCTTCATATTTTGATAATAGCTGATTTTGGCAGGTTGAAATCGTGATCTCTTTTGTGTATTCCTCCTCGTTCCAAAACGTTTAACTTCAATTTCCTTTAATATATCAGTTTAATATAATTGTATTTCAGTTAATATAAAAAAAGTCCTGATATTCACATGATTACAGTGAAATGACCACAAGTCAACAGGACCAGATGTGACAGTAAACTCTGTTTACCCTCAGTCTGTCCTGTGTCTGTCCACCACTTCCTGGTTGAACCAGTTACCCTTGTTACCTAAGGCAGCCTCTCTGGAGGGGGCGTGGCTTGGTGACATCACACTCACTCCTGTGTCAGTCTGTCATAGGGGGGAGGGAAGAAAGAGAGGGAGGAGGAGGAAGTAGACAGGAAAAGCCGGCACAATAAGGGGGGTTTCCTACAAACGACAGGCTGGGGCAACTTTTAAGACTCATTGTTTTGTAATTGTCCCACTGGCCTTCTGTCCTCGTTGGAGCGCCGGTAAAGCTGGGAAACAAGTCTAGCGCTAGATGTTGAGAACACACACTCTGAAACACTCCCTTTGGAGTGTGTTAGGGGCAGGAAGGAGGAACAGCTGGAGTTTCTAAGAGTGAAAGTGTAGAGGAGGCATGGATGTATCATCAGCTATGACAAAAGACAACTCCAAACCACATGACATGGGTGAGCAGCTTAAATCTTTTACTTGTTCAGTGTGTAAGTTGTTTTCTGTTTAGTCTTTCAAACTTCTACTTACTTATCTCTTTTAGTCCCAATATCTCCTCTGCTGTAGGCCTTTCTGTCAGGGCTGTATGCAGGCACACTGACCTATATGTGTGGCAGTGCCAAGCCTGTGGCCCGGGCAGAACTCAGAGGTTTCATAATGCTTGTTAAGTGGATGAAACATTTTTAAGTTACATTGTCATCTTTTCACGCAGAAATTGGATGAAGCAATGGATTTAGTTTGATCTTTTTTAATTTCATTACGAGTCATTTTTTGCTATAATAAAAGTAGTTTATATTGTTGGCGCAATGCAACATGTAATCCAGGGTGAAGAGTTTTCTGTAACATTTTGTAACATAAGTCCTTTAGTTATTTGGAACATTTTAACATATTTGATTCATTAACTAGAAATCAGATGAATGATGTGTAGTGTCCGTGTTCTTCTGCAGCATTTATTTTCGAGACAAAAAAACGAGTGTTGGTGATACTAAAATACTCCTTATGCAACAGTAGATGAGTATGGAAGCTGTTGTTGTACTTTATTGTACATATTTGTTGTACTATTTTTTACGTTAAGTAACATGCGGAGGTAACAGTTAGTGAGTATTTTTCAATACTTGCCATTGTTTGACAAATTATATTCAAGACTGAATCCAGGGTAAATTAACATCACACTTCTACCATCGAGGATTGTTTAGAGGACCTTGACACACATTTTTGGTACCACATTCCTCCGCTGTGCCCTTCTTTCTGCTATACACACACACACACACACACGCAGTGCGCAGTTGTCTTTCAGGTCAGCTGTGCGTTGCCTCTATTGTATACAGACAACCATGTGGGAGAGGAGGTAATAGTTTGACATATAATTAAAACAATCAAATTCTTCATCCATGGATTTGTGTGAAATGCAACCAGCATCAATCTCATATCAATACTTTCAAATTGTAATTGTGTGTCAATTTTTTAAAATAATTTTCATTTTAAGTAACCAACCCATTTTCAAATGTCATTGAGGAGTTTAAATCTGAGCCTCTTCCTATAATCAATCATTTGTTAACTAACAGACATGCGTGTGTGGGCGGCTGCTTCCGTACATGCTCTGTATTCCTGAGCGTGTTATGGAGGAGTGGCTTTTGCCTAAAAGGGGAGGGAGAATGGGGGATGATCGTCCGTACCAGTCCCCCCTCAGCGGGCCCCGGCTCCAGCATGAAGGGTTATGCAAGTTTTTCAGCTGCCATCTCTTCTGCATGCCTCTACCTCATACTCACACTGCTTTTGAGCAAAGAGGAGCACACAAAGCACCCGAAACATAGCCAGCCAGTCAGTCAGTCAGTCACTGAGGAGATATATATTGAAGGCCAGCAGGGTGTAAAACAAGGCTGAGAGCAGGAGAAAAACACCTCTTTTACTGCCTAGAACAGGAGGCAGTATTGAGAGTTTGACAGGTAGATTGAGAGGAAGAAGGAAAGCAGAGAAGACCCGGCTCTTCTTAACTTGATAACCATGCTGCTCCTGGATGAAACGGAGTCTTTTGCAGGTGAGTGGAATCACCATCATGACCCCAGAGAAAAGGTCGGCGTTGGGATGAATCCCTGACCTCTAGGAAAGGGGTAAAAAAGTTGGCGAGAAATAAGAGATTTGGGAATTGTTTTTAAGTAGGACAGGTTTGAGATGGGGCGATGCTTTGAGTTACAGGAAGAAATGCTTCCTAGAAAGCTGAATAAATACTCACTGTACTTTATATCTAATGAGTGGCATGCGGAGAGTTCATTAATGTGTTAAAGAGGACATGAAGGGGGGCTTTGATATTAAAAACCATCTTAGAAGTGTCTGGAATGTGCAGCAGTAGTTGATTGACGTAAGTTAACATTGTTGTGTAACAGTGGATCCATACCTACTTAAGTTTGCATGCTACGTCGACCTTGCTGTTTTTACTCTCTGAACTTCCATCCCTTCATATTTCTCTCCGCTTCTTCCTCCATCCTTCCTCCCTCTTTGATTTTCTCCCTTTTTTCTGTCGGCCCTCCCTCCATCTTTAAGCCGGTATGTCCCCCGCGTGCCCGGCTGTCTCTCTCTCTCTCATCTTGTTGTTTCCGGCCCGCTCCTCCCATTGGCTGTTACTACGGTTACCTAAACCAATGCCGGTGCGTGATTGGTGGATCCGATCAGCATTGGGCCATGCTGGAAGTGTGAGCATGTGTAGGCAGGAAAACATATCGTTTATCAGACCATGGGTGAGACAAGTAAACGCGTGAGGAGGGAGTCAGAATGCTGTAGTGGCAGTTTATCTGGAAAGATATATCTATTCAAAGAGGGGATTTCTTTTTGGATGTGAAATGCTTTATTTCTTAATGTATTCACATAGCAAAGGCAATACAAAAACCTTTTATCAAAAGAGAGATATCAGTATTAGTAATTAGATTGTAGTATTATATTATACCAACTTTTTCCATAATATTTTAATGCGAGATTGAGTGATTTGTGACATGAATCTACTCTGTTAAAGTTCATGACGGATCGATATAGGTCAATAAATCCTTTCTTTACATGTTTATTGGTTTTTAACTTGTCCCTTTTATCATCAGATAAACCTTTAGATACATCATTAACAGCCCGAAAGTTCAGAGAAATTATAGATTAGCCAGCTGATAAGCAAATAATTGTTACAGTAAAATGCAGTCTGTAGATATAGGACATTGAGTTCTTATAATGTCTCAGCGCATTGGATTCAAAGTTAAAGTCCATTCATTCAGGTGACCTTTAGCTTTAATTCAAGTGTGTTCAATTCTACTTGAGACATATTGTACAATAATTAAAACCCTTTTTATACACGTGGCAAAATGTTAGGGTACTCGAGTAAGTGGAAATGTCAGTTGTAAATTGACCATCCAATGTCTCCCCCAGATGGTTAAACATATGATCAGGTGGAATAAGGTGACTGAAATCTGACCCTAAAAAACTCTTACCTTACCGGTCCTTTACCTGTTGCATTGACCTTAATGTCCAACAGTGTTGTTGGCCCAATAAATTGAAGCCATATGTTAATACTGTTTGAGGGAAAGACCCAGAATAATGAAAGACTAAAAATCTGGACTATAGATGACAAAATCAGATCACGATTTATACTTTTTATTCTATGAATCTTTTGTTCTGGTTTTCCTCGGGGTGCACTGTGTTCAGATGCCTCTCACTGTGTTGGCATGTATTTAGAGGAGCCTTTTATGAAGGAATAACTGATGCCTACATGCTCCTAATTTCCTGGGCTTTGTTCCGGGTGTGTGGCTCGTTGTGAAAAGACACACTAGATGCCTTGTCATCGCCTCAACCGTGTCATGGCGAGTAGTGATAAAGCCTAAAAGAACACGCTGTTCTCCCTCAAAACATTGTGTGGTTGTGTTTTCATCCTGTGAGTACAGTCTGTCCATCAGTCACACACTGCTTATTGTGAAAATAATTGAAAATGAATGTTTTACAGCAGCAACACCTTTTACGGTCACTATAATGAATTCTTTGTTTATTTCCCCCCGCATGCTCTTTTGGGTTGTAATTTGCCTCAGCACGATGCACAGGAACAACCTGTCCATTCTCAGAGCAGCGGCGGGTCGGGCTAAACGCCGGGAACACGTGTATTCTGGCTGCTTTTATAACTCCGCGGCTCAGAGGATCTAGGCTTCACCAGTCCGGCCACATGGCTCTTATTACCACTTCCCCAATGTCGCCTTTATCCAAACGTTTTTTTGCTGCCTTTTTTGTTCTCTTTTAATGTAAATGTTCTCCTTTTTTTTTTAGTTCTCTTTGTTGGGCGATGTCCATTTTTCTTTTTACCTTGCCGCTGCACGATGATGCCCCTCCATTCTCGGACTCTCTTTTTTTTTCTTTCTCACTCCTGGGGCTCTTTAGATTTCATCTCTAACTCTGTTGTGTCTGTACTCCTTTTTGTTCTTGCTCATGAGGACATTTCTGTCTTACCTTAAACAGCCCCCTTTGTCTCTCTCCCACACATTAAATGTCTGCAGAGTATCTTGTTACATTACAGCAGTCTTATGATCAGATGAATGTCATGAGGGTAGAGCCTGTGCCAAGCTGATGCCAGTCACATTATTATACATGGCAGCAAAACCTTTAATTACAACCAGTCATTTTTAAAACAAAATAAAATCCTTTTTAATTTAGCCTTTTTTCCGAATAGCTGTGCCCAAGGAGCTACTAAACACCTTAAAGCGTACTCCACCTTAAGTAGGATCCTCTGAGCCGTTGTTTTTGCTACTTTCCTGGCTTAGCATTTATTCATCAACACATTTTGCACATATGCTGCATTTACAGCTATTACATCCTGCTGACTTCATACGTCAAACACACATTCTCTCTTTTACCGCACTTGTTAGCGATACAAACAACCTACGCACTCCTGAAAAGAGTTTGCTGCTTGTATAACATACGTCATGATTAAACAAAGTCCCCTACTCTCAGTCCCAAAACAAATCCCTCCTTATCTTTCTGACATTCCTCACTTAAATAGTCAGGAACATGCTGTTCATACTTTACATTAAAAGAAAAAAAAAAAGCGACAGTGTACAATGCCAGTCTTAAAACTGGGGGTCGCTTCATATCGCTGCTTAATGTCCGAAACTGAACTTTGATTTCAATACCAGTAAAATAAAACCACTAAGCTATTATTTAATATATTTGTATGGCTGCACTTTGCTTAACCTAGCCATCTAGAAAGCCAAGCCCACCATATCGATTAACATTTTCACAGAGGTTTTTTAGCAACATTCAAAATGAAATTTAAACTACAATTTGTGTAAATATTTATAAGCTTTTATAATTCTAGAGTAAAATACTGTCTGTCAGGCTAATAGATCATATTGGATTATACACTTTATTTTTCTGAGAGGTTGAAAGTACACACAGGGTCCAAAATGCTGCCAACAAGCGTTTATGTAACCGGTTATAATATGACCAGCACAATGGTAATGGCTGGTAGCCTGCAGCCATGTGTATGTGTGTCCTCCTCTTCCTCGTCCTCCTCAGCAGCATTGACACGTTGGCCCACAAACAGAGCGTCCAACCTCCTGCTGCTCTTCGTCCATCACAGTCTTTGTCTGTCTCTTTATTTTTTAAATGCTTGTCTAATCTCTCTATTTCTCTGACACACACACTCAGTGGGAGGGTTTCATAACTCACCTGCCTCGCTCTAATAAAGCAGCCTTAATAACTCATTCAGGTGTGTGTGTGTGTGTGTGTGTGTGTGTGTGTGTGTGTGTGTGTGTGTGTATGTGTGTCCGTGTGTGTGTGTGTGTGTGTGTGTGTGTGTGTGTGTGTGTGTGTGTGTGTGTGTGTGTGTGCTTCGTCACTATGGACTGACGGCTTTGGTTCGGGTGATATTGCACTTTATTAGCGTGATTGCACAGTACAGTTCACATTGTGTATTTGCACATAATTTATACTAATTATTGAAGTAGTGTTCTTTTAACTGATTAAGCCGTATTTATTGAGATGTCATCTGGATGCTGGGATAAGGATGACAGCGGTTGAGATGAATCAGGGTGCAAATAATATGTTGAATGTCTGTGGCTGATGATTGTGTGCACCTGGGGCCCTGGGTTGTCTCCTCCCCCCTCACCTG
>NW_011336803.1:269782-277556 GCF_000735185.1 Notothenia coriiceps | reverse complement strand
GTCCTCATGATACAATTGTAAACAACATTGTATCATTTAGATACCGAAAGTACAATATATTGAACACTGTGCTGCTGTCATTTCCCCCTAATGATAACCTGAGATGGTGAATTATAACTCACAATGAAAATTGTTCAGGAAAGTGGGTATAGAGTAGACATGTAGAACTAGATAAGCTTATGATAAACCAGCCTTGTCTACTTGTTAAGGAAAAGTGGGAGGTTTCTTTTTTAATGAACAGTAGCTTCTCTGTCTTTATCAGCCATAAGTCTGCTCCTCTTCTCATCAAGCACATGAGAGGCAGCGCTGAACAGTCTCTCGCTGTCAGTGCTTGTGACTTGATCTTACTCCGCATATTTGTCCGGGTGTTTTGATTTCAAGTGGTGGAGTAATCCCGAAGTGGTGAAAGTCTTTGCAGTTACACCCCCTCGAGAAATGTCAGCTGAACACGTTTTACAAATCGCAATCCGCGCCTCTTTCTCTGATATTTTTTAAATATCTCAAGCGGCAGACATGTTGGCTGTGAGCCAGCCGCGAGCATGGTCGCGCGCCGTGCTTGTCGACACGTTTTGATTACGTCATCACAACTAGGGGTGTCACGGTGTGAAATTTTCGGCTCACGGTTATTGTGACCAAAATTACCACGGTTTACGATATTATCGGTAATTTTTTTTTTTTTAGTGTTAACATTAAGGTGAACATTAAGGTAAGTTTAGGTTATTAGGCAAGAAGCCAGTACTGTATGAGAACTAAGCTGTTTAGCGCCTTACAATGGCGTTTAGTAGTGCACTAGCTACCAACGAATAGAGCATGGCACCGCAGTAGGATGTATTTTAAAATGCTAGCAGTGGGCGTGCTTACACTGACATTTAATATCAAGGTTTAACATTTTAGACAATCGGGTATATCGTTGCATTATCCCTTGACCCAAAGTCAGAAGTAACTTAATCATTAATGTGTTTCACTGCACTATTTTCACTGTCTCATGGCATATCAAGGTTTAGCTATTCAACTTAGCTTAGAATGGCGTTTAGCGCCGATCTAAGAATGGTGAACACACGAGAGCAGGTGCATTTGCTAATGTAATGTAAATGATTATTATCAAGATTTAACATTATTGACAGTCGGATATAATTGTTACATTTCCCCTTTACCCGAAGGCAAAAGTTATTTCGAGCATTTCAGCTAAAACTATGTGTTAATATTAACAAATATACCTTGCACTGGCTGTGCAGCTGCGGGTGATGGTCTCGTAGATGAGTGAGCAAATTCGATGTGTTGCTCCCTTTCGCGGATACCTTCCGCCGGCATGTCCTGCACACGGGGGCACCGTCCTCCACCAGTTGCCCCTCGGAGTTTTTTAAATATCCAAAGTAGGACCACACTTCTGATCTTCTGCGCTTAGAAGGTGGAAAAATTGTACCATCGCGGCTTCCTTCTTCTGCTGCCAGGCTTAAAGTGAGAGAGTGTGATAAAAGAACCTAGGACTAGTGGCGCCTGCGAACGTTCGAAAGTGTCACGTGTGTGGTGTAGAGCTCTAGTAACGCACATAGATAACATTATGTTTTGAAATGCAAAGTATTTAGCGCGGTAACAGTGTAATACAGTGTAACCGTGGGAGTATTAGGGAAATGAAAGCTCTCCCGGTGTAACGGGGTGCGGTAATTTAACCCACCGACATAACACCGTGTTTTGAAATTCAGAAGGTTATCTCACCGTCAAAATATTTTAGCGCGGTTACCGTCTACACCGGTAACCGTGACACCCCTAGTTGTAGTAATATCAAACATGTTCAGATTAATTTGCTATTACTTAGTTTGCACTCCTACAGTATAGCACGATTAAGAAGAAAATAGGGTTCAATATAATGGTATAACAGTATATGATTTAGCTGCTCATTTCATCAATTTAGACAGTACTAAACTTAACGACTCAATTTTTGGTTCAATGATAATCATATTTAAAAAATGGTTACATTAATATTCTTTTATTAGGTGTTGATAGTTTGTCATAGTTTCAGCAATGTTTTACGATTGTTTATCTTAACAGGAAATAGCAAGATGTTATATGGCATAAAATGGTAAACCAATGTTAAAAGTCGGAATTGCCTTTTAGGAGCTAGATTGAAAGTTAAAAGGTTGTTTTTTTTTTTAAATCTCTGAATTAATTAAAATTCATGAATAATGATACAAATTTAAATCAGTGATTTTGAAATAATGGATTATAATATATAGGTATTGTGTTTTGATTTGATGTACGGGATTTATACAAACAGAAATGCTTCGGGACTGAGTGAACAGACCCACTCTCTGAGTCCTTCCTCTTAAAGGTCATCCATGGCTCTGAGGAACGTCTCTTGAGGGATATGTAAACAGTGGTGTCGGCCAGATGCAGCTAGGAATAACAGAAAAGAGGTGGGACTGTGCGTAAGGAAACAACATGAGCGGTCTGCTAATTACATTCTTCAGTCTAACTTTAGATTTTTTTGCTGACATGATCTCCCTTGAAACAAGTATTTGGTTAGAGGTTATTACTGCAGTGTTGTTCTTTCCTCCTCTTCTTAAAAAGGGATACAAGTTCCTGAGAGCTGAGTTTCCTTGGAAAAGGCATGTCTGGGTAAGCCGGGCCCGGAGGAATCACAAACCTCCCGGGTTCAAACCATTTCCTTTTCCACAGAAATGTTTTTCCCACTTCAGAAGCCAGTGAAGGGGGAGTAATACTTGCTTTTACAGCCTGCGCAAAAGCTCAGCCACGTTCTGAAGAGTGTTTGTTCTAAGAGCCGTGCCTTTTCCAAAAGCTAAGTTATACTTTTAAGATGACACACTGGAAAGTAATGTTTGCTCTTGCTTTTTTTTTTAGCTACAGGAGTTTCCCGCAGAGAACGTTAACCACTGGCTCTAATTTGTTCAGCTAGTTTGACAAGCCCTGGTATAGGAGATTGACTGTTTCAAGAGCTGCTGCTTTACAGCCCACCATGGAGGAGATGAAGACGAGATAAAGACTCAAAGGAGGGTGGGTTCAATGTGTTGTCCTTTTCTGTTGACTCCCAAAGTAGCCCAAGTTATGTTGGTTATGTAAACTACACCTGTAACAAAGGTCAACCCATGATTCACCTTTTCACCCAGTTCATTCAAATCGGGCAGTGTTTTTCTGTATTCCTGCTGACCAGAAAAGCCAAAGAAAATTACTTTTTTGTCGACCGTAATATTCTCACTCCTAAATGGGATCTATCATTCAAAATGCACTTTTGTATGTCTTGTAATTCATCAATATGTGTCCCTGTGGTGTTATTGGGGAACTCACAAAGTGTCAGGAAGACAAACCTCTTCTTCTTTTTCCTCCGTACCCAAATCTCTAAAAACGTTGCGGCTACAACGGACGCTGAATCAGATTTTGAAATGTGGACACGGCCACCAATCAGGCAAGTTGCTATTCGAAACAAAGCCTGACGTGTTTGGACGTTTATATGGTCTTTGGTTTACATTAGCAAGCATCGCTAACTTTCAGAGTAACCTTACTGGAGAGAATATGTGTAGATTAAAGCAGGAAATAAAAAGTTGAACCACCTTGTTTTTTTTTTTGGTAAACCCACAAGAGGAAAAGCATGTGAGCTCCAATACTGTTTCAGAAATTAATCCTTGATGTGGTTTAGGAACATGGATAATGGCGTTTCATCACGGCCATCGTTTAGCTGTCTGCCGGTATATATAATCAAGGGCATTAGCTCCCCTTTTTCTCAAGCTAAGGACCCAGAACCTGTTTCTCTAACAGGCTGAAACAGAAGGGATATGAGGGGATTCTAACATTGCGGATGATATGTTTTTGGTTATTTTGAGCAAAACACAGACATGTTTTTTATATTTATATATATATCTGAGACCCATAATATATGCTAAAATAGCATATAGGAGGACCTTAAGGCAAGACTGCAACATGTTTGAAACATTAGCTTTATGCAGAGTGACATAGAAGAGATTTTTTAACATTGGAATTTCTTGTAAAAAAAAATCTCGGTTTTTCAGCAGGACTACAGAGGGAAAAAACTTGCTGTCGTTGCACAATTTATTTGTGTTAAAGCATGGTCCAAAGTAGGAACTCGTTTAATTAGAGCATAAATTATTTTTACTTGTAACAGGCCTTTGGTGGAAGTCTGTACTTCTATACCACTTGCTTTTTGTAAAAGTATTAACAATTAGATATATAAGCTTTTATATATTTTCCTCCTACTCTGCTATAAAGCATATTAGCATATTTCCCAAAATACTTTATAGCCATGTCAAGGCTCAATAGTAAGCCATCAGAAAAGGTGCAGATACCAGTATACATGTTCAGGACTATGGAGAGTAACAGCCTGACACCACACATACAGGAGCCAACATATTGGGGTTGAAAAGAGGCAGGAATTCTCAGAAGAAGGTCTCTGGCGATGCAGAGAAAATGGACCTGTTCTTTTCATGTTTTGAATAACAATGCAACCCTCATTTTGTTGAAGCCAACACATTCCAGCGGGAGTCTCAGGGTATGGTAATTTATGTTTTTTGCACAGCAATGAAAGAAAATGGGTTTACAGCACATGGTCTCTGGGCAGCTCCCATGGAGTGTGGGTCTGCTGCAGGCGACTGCAGCCCCCCCCCCCCCCCGAGGGATGAGGGAGGATGCGAGGAAGATGATACGGGGTCGGAGGTTTGTGGCACCATTTGGTATTGTTGTTAGGGAGGAATGGGGTTGTGGTACAGAATATTAATGTTGTGTTAATATTTTTAATAGGGCTCATTATTCTTCTGTAATTATTTTGTGTTTACAACCTTTTCAACCTTCACCAGGGAGCTTAGATGATTATGTGAGATGACTATTTTGTATTTAACTTGCTTGCTTATTGAAAGAAATACATCATAACAAGTTATTTTTTCCCCAGCAACCCAAACATTTAGCTTTGCCTCATGGCTACAGTCCTCATGTTGATAACTGCATGTACACACAGTTTATCGCCTCTGTTGTCGCATGGACCTAGTTGGATCCTTGGACTTTGTACTTTGATATGTTTTTACCAGGTTAAATTATTACTTTCTAGACATTTACTGTGTTTTGAGCTAAATGTCAGGCACGCGCAAAATGATAAAACAGGCATTTGCTGTTGTTCACCATGTTCAATAGCATGTCAGTTATTATTATTTTAGTTTGAATGGACTTGGATAATCCATCTGATGAGCATGCTTTGCTTTCTCAAAGGCTTGTCCCAAAGCCTCTGAATGTGGGGAGTAGGGATTGTCATTTTATATAACATTCTACCGGTTTGACCTCGGTTCTTCTGGCTTATTTGCCTTTTTGTTGAAACATTTGAGAGTGTTGCAGTTTAGACCCACCCAAACATAATATACATTTTGTGGCACCTCACAAAAAGTCTCAATCTAATTATTTCCAAAAAGTGTGGCATATTTGATTTGGAGAGTATCCTTTGTCGTGATTCACTCATTAGTTTTATTGGATGCTTGTTTTTCGCCCCCTATTGCTTCATCCAGGCAGGGGCGGTTCTAGGGGGCCCAGTGCCCCGTCCCCCTACACTGACCTCTGACCCCCCTGTGGTCCCTAAAATTTAAAGTGAAAAAAATGGAATGTATTATTTAATTACCACGATTTTTATTGAATGGACAGAATAGGCGGAGAAAACTAACGGTTAATTAATTCATTTTCTAGTTGGACCCATTAGAGCGGTGGCACTAAGGACCCATTATGAGCGGGTGCAACTCACTTTTCACTGTCCGGCTTGAAGCGCGGCAAAAAACAAACACTTTACATTCTCGGAACATCAGAGGCTGTTTGCCATCCAAGAAAGACTGATTGAAAAAACTACGTTTCGAGAGGACTTACCACGGATAATGAGAGGTGAGTTAAGCTATTGTATGCCGTTTGTAATTGTAGAAAATCGTACTGGAACTTAGCTGAGTAACAGATATAACTATAGATCGTATTCGAATAATAATAAGTGTACTGGAAACAATATCGAATGACTGTATTGCATTTGTTTTCTTATCGAATACTTCAAACTGTCTAGTTCTCTTTTTTCGTCCTGCATTTATTGTGCCCCCTCAGAAAATAAACTGGCCCCCCAGATGGCCCCCCATCAAATTGTCTAGAACGCCACGCATCCAGCATACTGCAGCCAGGCATGTTTCCCTGTGAGAATTGAATCCTATTTTTCAACAAGAAGAGTTGGTCATTCCTGTTTATTTTTTTAATTAGCAAAGAAACATTTTGAAATATTGGAGTACAATCTTGGTAAATAATTGACCACATGCTACAAAATTGCGATTGTTTTGGAAGCAGAATAGGTTTTTACATGCACATTAAAATGCACACATTACAGTAGATAACTTGTCAGAATCGTGTTTACAGAATGGTTTTCTCTGCCGGTCCAAGGTGCAAAAGCGCTGTTTTGGGGTGATTAAGGCTGCACTTTATCAGCGCATAAGCTGATCAACCAAAATGCGAAGGCCATGAGTTATCTTATCTTCAATAAGTCATATTAAAATACAGGCTAACAGGTGCATGTTGTCATTACATGAGTAAGATTGGCTTTCATTCAGGGCGCATTGTGTTCGCCATAACTTTGGTTTACACTAAGAAAAGAAAGAGCTTTATATAACAGAACGTTCTTTGGGGGCTTAAGCTTAGCATCACAATTGGCTACACCTGTAAATGTTGTTGAACTGAATCATCCGATAAGGAGCGGAGTCCATTCCGCCACAAGGCACAAACGAAGCTTACATTGCTCATTTTCACGCAAAGCTTTGCGCTTTATTTCTCACCCCGTCTCCCCTGCCTTAGCAGATGGTCCAGCCACTCGTTTTTGTCCCATTGGTTGTATGGATTAATGTGTTACAGGCGACTTCTTCCATCGGTTTCAAGCAGGTCAACGGATATGTTCTATAAGGAACGGAGTGGTTCGGCAACCACAGCACACACACACAGGCAACACCCCACACAGCACACACAGCACACAGCAGCACACACACACAGAGCAGGGGGTAACAGCGTATTCAAGTGTTCAAAAAGTCTCAAAAATCGCTACAACTACTGTCAGCAACTGCGATGAATGTGAAGTATATTTGTTAAAGGAGGATGAAGCGGATATTATCAGGAGGCCACTATTGGGAAGGTGAGCTTTCGATTGATATTCGGACTCAGGATAATGCATTGGTTCCCGCCTGTAGCTGAAGACCAAATTAAAGGAGCCGGCGCCTCGCTAGTGGTGACGCGATCGATCGTCAGCAAACTGTGAACAAAGTAATACCACCTGAACGCATGCATGTGACAATGATAGGAATCGTTTTTAAAATGCGGATTCTATCGTAAGACCCCCAAGGCTGGTTTGGACACTTTACGGGCATGCGTCCGTGCAGCAAAGACAACATTCCTAATTAAAGAAAAGAGTATATACATTTCTGTCTTTTTATGCCTGTTCAATATCACGCTCAACTTGAATTGTTTTTTATTCAAATTTAATTAATTAAATTATGTTATATTGTAATGTACCAGATAAGGCTTATTAGTGACAGATCAGACAGTATCTCACCGCGTTACAATTATATGTATAAAAAAACAAGAATCTACATATAGATATTTGGCCTCAAATCATCTTACCAGCAAAGTGAACGGATCATATGTCATTCAAATCCTTCTCTTGCTGTGTGTGGCCTTGGCGTTTAAATCTGCATCCTGGACACAACTGCGAGCAAGGCTTACACAAGTGGAGCAGGGAAGAGAGAAGATCCAG
>NW_011336803.1:219733-269737 GCF_000735185.1 Notothenia coriiceps | reverse complement strand
CCGCGCCCGCTCACGAGCAGACTGTCTACGCCGACCGAGCCCCAGGAGCCGGAGTGGACTTCTTATAATCCGCCATCGCGGCTTTCACGAGACCAATTCTTACTGTCGACCAACTTAATTAGTCCCACACGTTATTATTAATACAAACTCGTACGAATATAATACTGCGAATTCGAACGTAATTAAACATGGTGTCACTGGTGACGACAACGAATCGAAACAGTACAGAGACAAGGACAAAATAACTTTTTCGACAAGCAGGGGCAGGACAGGAAATGAAGCCACTAACGGACAAGTGGACCCACTGGACACAACGAGGAGGGGGGAGTGGACAAGAACAACCGGGAGAGTAATCAGACACCCGCATGACAAATCCGCGAGACGAAGAACAGTCAACTGTAAACAGATTTTCTTTTTCTTTATGGATATTTTACAAATCACATTAAACTGTATTCTTGTTTTACTGCCATATAGTAGGCTATTTCATACCTGTTTTTCATTTATTCTCTTATTGTTTGTATAACTATAATGATCGTATGAAGGTGTGCCGCGGAAATAATCTTTTGAATAATTTGTGACACAACCGTTCTAAACACTCAAGAGTCCTTTAGCTCACCTGAGCCCCTCAGTCTGACAGGAGAGGACTCTCCTCCAGCTTGTTGTGGAAACAGCTCCTTATGTCCGTTAGTGCAGCTAGCTAACCAGATGCTAACATCACGGTCCCCGCTAGCACCGGTCCATCTCTCTCCCTCACTCCCTCTCTCCCTCACTCCCTCTCTATCACACTAAATGCGCTATCGCCACACACACACACAGAGCCGAGCTTGAATGACACAAGCACACGTGTATTTCCATGCAACTCTCTGATTGGTCTGGTGTGTTGCCTCTGTTCCGTTCACTGAACACGGGAAATTACAGTCCTGCCGTCGTCTCTTGTGTCATGATGAGGTTCACGTAAAGCACGGTTAATGTATTATATTATTGAGGTGTCCCAAATATACGTCAATCAAGTGGCACCTGCTAACGGGGTGGTGGATGATAGGTTTACATCTAAAAACGTATTTTTCAAACATTATTAATTTAATTTAATTTTTCTTTCTTTTGTTACTTTTTTTTTAACGGTCCGCGATCTACCCGCACCACACTCGACTGGTTGGCTACCACTGGTCTAGAAGCTCCTTCGACTGTGCTCTGTGTCAGTGCCACTGTACATATTTTGTGTGTGTCTGAGCACAGGACGTGTTCTTGTGAACATGCTGGTTGTGTAACATCCAGAGGCAGATGGTGTGTGTGTGTGTGTGTGTGTGTGTGTGTGTGTGTGTGTGTGTGTGGTAAGTAGTTAAGTACGTAGTAGTGTAGTGTAGTGTAGTGTGTGTAGTGGTGTGTGTGTAGGTGTGTGTGTGTGTGTGTGTGTGTGTGTGTGTGTGTGTGTGTGTGTGTGTGTGTGTGTGTGTGTGTGTGTGTGTGTGTGTGTGTGTGTGTGTGTGGTCGTCTCATTCTGGGCAGTAGGGCAGCAACCGCTTGAGGCACCTCGATTTGGAAGTAAAAAGGGAGAATAACAAAAGTTGTATTCGTTGACTTCAACACAACCTATTGACGGTTATTAACCTTGCATTCATCCGTGACCCATCTCATGTTGGCCATGTTGACCCCTTTCTGACATTTTAACACAAACGCCTCATTGAATCGGATGCGTTTGGCTGCTGTGAGATGATCACTTCAGTTCTCAGGGAATTTTAAATGTGTTGTCTTGGGCCCCATCCACACGGAAACGAAAATGAAAACGGACCGATGTCGATATCAAAAAAGTATTCCGTCCACACGGAATCGGCTCAAGAAACGTGTCCGTCCGCTGGAACATATGCCGGGCCTGTAAGTGGCGCTGTACTTCCGTACTTTATGTATTTACTATCACTATAAAATGAGTTGGTTATCTGAATTTGGTGCAAATTACCTTTTCGTATTTGGTAGTATCAGTACTTGATAGAACACTTTTTAGATAGAACATTCTGACAACTTTTCCATTAGATATTTACTTGTATGACAATATCCCATGATTGTCTATCTCTATTTGTATTTTATTTTTGACATGATGTCAATTTGTCAAAAAGCCAGTTATCTGTCTGTAGGTTAATTAAAACTTGTTATGACGGCAGCGTGCCGAACATCTCAAGAACATCTTCCTGCCCTGTGAGACGTTATCCTGTGTTTCATAACCTCAGGAGGAGGTTATGTAACAAAGAGGACATGGCTGCCCAATGAGCTCAGACATGTACCTGGATGAGGGGAAGGTTGGAGAAGAGAAAGGAAAGAAAATAAAGAGATAGTACATGTAATATGGCAAGAGGAGAAGACAGGTTGAGGTTAGAAGATGAAGTGGCCAGTGAATAGAGATAAGAGTTGCGTAGGAGAAATGAAAGTAGATTAAATGCAGTCCAGTTCTTAAGGATGATGATAAGGTGGGATAAGAAGGTGTTGGCAGGTAGAATCAGACACATGAGAAAAGTTAAGAAGTAAAAGTGGCAGGACAATTAGGAAGAGGTCAGAAAATGTAAAAGCATCAGAAGGGAAAATCAGAAGTTCAAATCTGACATTTGATTTCACTTATAAAGATTGGAGCAGGCTGTGATCGCAAAATAAAATAAGGGCTTAAAAGTATAATACATGTTCTTATTGCTATCCCATAGAAGAGGCACATTTATGTCAAATGTTCTGATTTAAAAACATAAGAAAATTGGTCAGTTCAAACATTTTTTTAACCAAATGTAATTTCCACCACATAATAATAATAATAATAATAATAACTTGAATTGATATACCTTATTAGTTGTTTTTACCTGCTGCAGGAAAATGCCAACCAATAAGTTGCAAATTATACTTTTTAAAAGTGACAAATATTCACTTTTAACCTAGATGGAGCAGCGAAAAATGTCCCAATCCCTTTGACTTGCTATAGTTTAGATGTCAATAAGAGATTTTACAAATAATGGGTCTTTTCCTAAAGATATCAGTGTGTGCACGCCGTAGACTGTATATATAAAGGTCCACACTAATGATATAAGGGGGGCGTAAAGGTTCAATAAACCATGATTACCTCATCATTTCAAACCTAACAATCTGCCCAGACACTTGTTTTATAACCAAACCTACCCTCTCTCTCCCTGGCATTTCAAAAGTCAGCCGTTACATAATTCCCATTGAAGTTTCCCTAAGCCTGTTGAATAACTACGTCAGAATAAATAGAAATTTGGGGCTTAATAGAAAGGCCATGAAACGGATTAACCTTTACTTCCTGGAAACCATTGATTACAATAAATTCTTTATCCCTCCATTTCCTGTCTACTTCCTGGAATCCCTAGTCTCTGTTAGATAACACAGTGCACAGTTTGTCCTCTGTGTGTGTGTGTGTGTGTGTGTGTGTGTGTGTGTGTGTGTGAGGGAGAGAGATGTGTGACGTGGAGGATTCTCCGCCTTGTTGTAGTAAATATGTGCCGTCAGCCATAATCTGCTTATGTAGACCATTAGAGGGCAGGAGGGCAAGACACAGACAGACTGTCCACTTATGTCTCTTTAGTTGACTTCAGCATATAGGTCAGTGAAGAGGCAGGAACATTTAGACATTAACAGTGGAGAATACACACACACACACACACACACACACACACACACACACACACACACACACACACACACACACACACACACACACCCCCCCACACACCTGAAAACAGTGGATCCTCAGTTCAGTGGCTTTGGGTTTGGTCAAGGTATTTCATTTTCTAAGAAAGCATATCGCAGAGAGGAACTCACAGTCTGTTCTGTCACAGTCTGTGTACGGTAATTATTAATGGAGTAGCTCGGCAAAATTTTAGCGGACGACTTTATCAGATTCAAATATTTTACTTGTGTTTGCAGCTCGAGGGCAGACGTTTATCCATCTGTTCCAGGGAAGTTTTTCTTCTTCTCTGAATACTAAGAGACAGCTCACACAAAAAAACCTTATTCAGTGGATTTCTCAAGCAGTTTTTATCACTGTTGGGTGAACACTTGGTATTATTAACAGATTTTTAACAGCCAAGAAAACAGCCTGAATTCATCAAGTGAGGGTTAAAAGGTTTCTCACTCCTAAAAGTGTCACATATTTATCAGACCACACAGGAAAAGACACTTTTCATGGTATATAACTGCTTTTAGATACATTAAAGGCGCCCTATTGTGGTCATTTTCAGGTTTCCTAATTGCATTTGTGCCTTTACTGTGACACGCCTACATGCTTTAATGTTCAAAAGGTGTGTTGTTTTTCTACCTTTCCTTTTGGTTAGCTGGCCAGCTCTGTCCTGATTGGTCAACCTCTTTGAGATGTCCCACCCCTTAACATATCACGTGCAAAGTGTCTGAGTGCTAGCCTAAAGAAGTGCGAGTGTTACATAAGGCGCTTTCACACCAAGTACTTTGCCGTACCAGCCAATCAGAAATGGGAACCTTTTTCTCCCATGAAAGTACCTGCTCTCTAGCAGGGACTAAAAAGGGGCTGAAAAGGTTCTCATGAACTAGTTCGGATTTTTTTGGTGTGAACGCAAAATGTCAACAACTATCGGAACTATACTTGGAAAAGTACTCTGGTGTGAAAGTGCCTATAGTGATGTCATTATGTTAAGGAAATAAAACAAAGGAGCCTAATTGAGGCGTAACAGGCTGGGGGGGAGTGAAGAGAATCTTTGGGATGTTTGCCTTCACAGACAATTTACTTGAACAAAAACTTAAATAACACACTATAGGAAAGCCAAAACCCCAAAAAGCATAATAAGGCCATTTTAATTATGTGGAGACAGGGGGGAAATTAGATTTATTTGTTTTTGTTTTTCAATCAATGCTCTTTAAAAACCTGACACACTTGAAGGACCACCACCAGCAGACACATACTCAGTGCCGTTGCAGTACTCTGTGACAGGTTATATAATCACTTAACATACTGTATACTTATGATGTTACATAACCTCATGGTCACAGAAGACGTTTGTCCACTGCAGCCCCTGTTTATGACACACAACAGAAGAAATTAATGGCTTAGAAAATGTGCTGCGGGTGGTGCGTATATGCTCTGTGACACTCGCTGACTCATCGTGACACTTTCTCACTTTTGTCTCTTCTCGCTGCTTTGTATCGTCTCATTTTGCCTGCACTTCATCACTATTGTTTTGCTCCCTTCTCCTGTTTTTCATCTCCTCCTCATCACGAACAGCTGAATATTGGATTTTGACTTGATCGCCTAGCAACAATCGGCTCTCTAAATCCATTCTTCACCTTAAGAAAACACCTCTATGGACTCATGCATGTGGTACTGATTCTTAATGAGGCGGGCAGCCTGTGAAGCTGAAGATTAAGCAGCATGTAGTTACTGGAGGTGAAGTCAGTAATTGCCACTCGGCTGTTCAGCAAGAAGTTTCTCTGGACTAAAAAATATATGTTGAAACTTTGATAAAGACAAAATATAGAATTTGGAGTTTGAAGCTTTATTTAGATAGCAGCCACAAAAACATGATAAAGTGATTCCCGTTATCCGAGTTAAAGTAAAACAAAAAAGTATGTTTTCAAAGAATCATTGAAGTTTGCCTTAACCACAGGCAAATTGTGTCTAGCCTTAAACCAACGTGTGTCTATTTCTAGACAAACATCTCTTAATGGGACAAATGTAATGCTACTATCATTCAAATGATGCACTGTTCTTCTGTATGCATACATATGGCTTTTTGCTAACACATAGAAAGCGGATACCTCTTAATATTTACAAATTCTCCACGTTTGACTACTTCATGTTTGGAAGAAGTGTCTTCTTCAACTCTGCAGTTTAAAACACGTCTTGACTGCATTGTGTTTATTATCACAGCGTTATGTAATGTGTGGGACTCGCCTTTTATCTGAGGGGCTATTTGGATTTGAGGTCCGCTGCTCTTGTGTCTCTTGAGTATAATCTCCGCTGTACCTAAAATGTGTGTGTGTGTGTGTGTTCAGTTTTTTGGATCCTCAATATCGAATGATTCATTAGTTATATAACCTGTGTGCATTTGTATATGTTCTATAAGCTGTCCTCACCCTCATCATGCGTCTGTGTTTAAATCAAGTTTGTGTTCAAATCACAGATCCTTCACCATCATGACGACACGTTTTTATCGTAGTAAAAGATCATAGAGCGATTGTCAGTACTTTGAGGTTATAATTCCTGTTTTCCTGCATGTTTTCTAGCGTGATTCCTCCTGTTCTTTTAGAAGTATTTTGTTATCCTGTGGATCAACAACAAGTGATTGGCTGAATGCCAGCCTGTAATCACAGTGACAAACAATGTTACATAAGAGTGACGCCAGTGTGTCTTCACTTGCATATAAAAACCTAACCTCAATAATAAAAGCTGGAGAACTCTGTTGTAACTGTACACATTACAATTTGTTGTATTATCAAAGGCTTTTCATATGATGGCAGGAAATACAGAAGAAAATCCAATACTGTCCTCTAGCTCAATGTGACATCGTCCAATCGGATCTATTTAATTATATCCTTTCCATCCTTTTTCTAGAATTGGACAACACTGTGTATGTTCTGCTGAAACAATATGAATGTTATTATACATTTCTTTTGATTAAGAATCATAGTTTGCCATCATGATATTGTACACAAAGATGTTGTGTTCTTCAATTGAATTGACTTTACTGAATACACAATACAGAATATTTTTAGTTATCAACTGTTAATGTCAACAACTCAACTAACTTTTTCACACTGTAGACACAGGAACACGAGCCAAACAACATGATCAATCAGCCTGCTGTTGACACTCTTCTTCACGCCTCTCAGACAGCCAGCCAGAGGTCCTTTTCTTTTCTGAAACAAGATGCATGTTCCTGGTAAAACCATAAAAGAGGTTGTTGATTGTTGGACTTCCTGTGGCCAATTTGCTCTGGAAACAAAAAAAGGAAACAGGTGCTTTTCTTGCACTACAATATGATCTGTATCATTTTCCTATTAATCCCCCTTTTCATTATGAAAACGGTTTCATATCGGTTCTAACAAAGGCCACATCCTAATAGTTGCAACTAAAAAAAGACAAGGGACAAATACATTAAGTAAATATTTATATCATTTTTTTTGGTAAAAATAACTGAATTTATTATAAATAATCTTACAATTACATATCAATTATACTAAATCCTATTGAAATGATGCGTTGAATCCGTACAGTGAAACTAAATGTGGAAACGAGGTGTGTTTAACAACTAATACAATCATATTATGTAACATATTGCGTAAGTCCCTGCCAATATCTCTCTCTCTCTCCTCTTGACCCGGGGCAGAGGAAACAGTCTCACTTCCCAGAATCTACGTCTGTGTGTCACCACCATTTCTTTTAGATGTGTGTGTCCACCCCCCACCTCTGAAGTGCACCTCTTTTTCTCTTTTGAATGATGACCTTGCTTTCATCTCCCTCCTGCTCTCTCCGTGTGTGTGTGTGTGTGTGTGTGTGTGTGTGTGTGTGTGTGTGTGTGTGTTGCTGGCTGCTGATTTATATTCTTATTTAAACACTTGTCCCATGGAATGTGTGTGTTTGTGTCCTGTCTTGTGTTTCATAAGCCGTCCATATTTATGATCCAGCTCTTACATAAGCCTCAGATCTGGTTCAGTGTGTCTCTGCCAGAAGAACTCAGAAAGAAGGATACTGACGAGAAGAAAGGTGAAATTCTGATACACATAGTATATTTCTATCATAGAAACAGCGAAGTTGATATAAAGAAGAAGTTTAGAAAAAGAGGGAGAAAGAAAACAAGCAGAAATTAAAGCTGCCACCTGGTACAGTTTTATGTTTTTTTTTTTTTTTACTGAAGTATGCTCTGGCATAGGGTGAGAAGAATCCTCTTCATGGTGTTTTGCAAATCTAGTTTAGTTTAATGTCAATGAAAACTGAAATCCTCAAAGGCTCCGACTGGCAACCACAGCTTAAATGAGTCGAACCAGTTTGATGGAAACTTTCCATTTCAAACATCATAAACATGCATCATTAGAAGTTCTTCAGCAGCTCTTTAAAAACAGGTCCTCATAAATATAAGAATACCTGTAAGGATTTGTATAATGTAGAACCACATTTTACCACTTTGAAACCAATTTGAAATACTAAAGCACAATTGAACATTGAACATCGTTTTTTAGGTGAAAACCGTTACAGACAGACACTACACACCCTAAAGAGAGGCGCCTCTTAATATTTGTTATGTTTTCACATTTTTTATTGAGCTGTATTAGTGAAAAGCAGTTCCGTACCATGCTTCCGGGGTCATCGACTTTAACCCGTTGTTGTGAAATGACACCTGGGACAGGTTCTTTAAATGTGGTAGTTGAAAGATTCTAAATCGTAGATGTTAAACATCTGACTCATAACAAACATGATGTCCCGCTGAAGAATCTACTTCTCTTAAACTTTAAAATAACTATTACTTATTCTCTTCTTTCTTGTTTCCCACAGACCAGTCCCACAGAGCCCCCTTCACCTCGGAGAATGAGGCTCAGGGAGGCGACTCGGCCGCGTGGCAGTGTACCCCTCCCCCATCTACCTCACCTGCAGGGGAGACGCCGGCCCACCCTCCCACTGTGTCCAGACCCCGCTCCAGGCCAGCCAGCCGAAGCCCCTCCTCTCCCTCCGCCCTGACGGGAACCAAGAAGAGAAACTCCAAACCGGCACACATGAGGCGCAACATCAGGTACTGAGCTCTACATGCTTACTGCAGGAACCATCGAGAGATCAAGTGGATGCCCACCAGATACCCACGTGTTGATTCTGTAGGGAGCCTCAAGAAACTGCAGCAATTAACCCACCATCATCTCTTATATAAAACAGGTTGAACCCTTCATCTGGAGCTTTAATAAGAAACTGATCCCTACACTTGGAAATTGTTGCCATGACATTTAAACACATGTTTCTTAGTAATGAATCATCTGAAGGGATTTGCTTGTAAAATATAAGGCCACATCGATAGCACTTTTATTTATTCTATTAACGGTCAATGCAAAGTATTAACCGTATGTTGGGCCGAGGTTGGTCAAAGTTATATTTAATCTGAAATCAAAATGGGGAGTCTCTTAAGAGTTTTAAAAAAAGGATTTGTAATACAGCATTAAAAATAGACTATAGATATTATATAAAACAAAACAAAAATCCAACCAAACTACAAGGTTGTAAGTCATTTTTTTTTTTAAACTAGATATTTGAAAATGACTCATGCTTGCCAGGCAGTCAACCTTGAGATGAAGTGTGTTTCTGCTGAGGTGCAGAAACACTCACTCAGCCTATTCCACTATTAGCCTATTGTATTTTTTATAATGTTCATTGTTGGCTTCATACTAGGATTTATCATCTGTCTTTATGCCTTAGTCCTCCGATTTAAAAAAGGAGCAGAAATCTTTCAATGCTTATGCATGCTTATGCGTATGCTCGGTCTGCAGCTCCATTCCTCCGGCTGCCAGTAACCACCATAGGGCTCAACCTCAAGTATGATGCTGATTTTTAAGGCAACAGCATTTTTTCAGATAACATGAAACATATGCCAGATATTTAAACCCTTGCTTTAATGTTTGTTTGTGTACGTTTTTAATGAGGGGACTCGAAATAAATAAAAGTATGCAGGGTTATACAAAATGTAGGAACATTTGCTGGAAGTAGTGACAAAATAAAACTCACATTTTTGTAAAAATTCCTGTGTGCCGAGTTAAACACATCAAAATGTTTTTGTCTAATCTTATAAAAAAGATATCCGGCAAACACAGAATGTATTGTTTATTGTTTTGCTTTTTAAATAGAAAAATAGGCAGTATAGCTTTAAGCTCGACTTTAAGCTAACATGCACCAAACCATAACATAATCCTTGTGGCTAACTTGTTAGCGAAACAGACAACCAGCAAGCAATTAGCAGCATAAGCATTTAATTGGATTTGTAATTATGTCAAAAAGTACATGAAAGTCTATTCTGCACTCACCCTTTAGCTATGGTTTTGTTTCCACTGACTCCTGAGGTAAAATAGCAGTCTCTTAAGGAGGGTAATGGTTTGCTACACTAGCTAGTTGCTAACTCTGACGGTCAGCAGCGTTCTAGCCAGGTAGCATGCAGTGGGTTTTAGCTAAACTTTTTATCTGAGAAAACACAAAAAAAAACTGTTTGATAAGATGAATCCACAAATTAATGCATATACAATGAAAACCATATCATCCTGTAGTTCTAATTACACTGACACGGCTAAGTTTATTAAAAGACTGTAAATAGCCTAAACATATTTTTCTCTGTATCTATGCAGGAAGTTACTTAGGGAGCATCAGTTAGAGGCAGTTACAAAAAGCGCCCAGCAGGACGAGTTGGAGAGGAGGAGACGCCTGGAGCAGCAGAGCAAACAGGATTTCCCCGTACCACTGCTGCCTGAATACTCTACTGGTGAGAGCATGTACCCCAGAAAAGGCTTCCATAAAATATAATATCACCCAAACTGTCAACCAAATAATTCAGGGTTCAACCAGGTTTAACATTGTTTAACATTTCAGCGTGGACTATACATTAAGCCATACACATATAATGTCATAACTAGCCCTTGATCACTGCCTCCATCTTTTTTAACTATCTTACTTTCTTTTCTTTTTACTTTCTCTACTGCTGGGTCATAACTGTCCATTTCTCCAGGTGATGTGACAAAGCATGTGTCCTCATCGTCGGCATCAACAGTGTTGAAGGAAGTGAAGCCTGTCAGACCTGAAGCGATCTGCCTGGACTCAAGCAGCACCGGCATCAGCGAGGACGACAGCAAGACCAACGTATCAGCCTCTGCTGCCACCGAGCGCAGACACAAAACAGGTGGGGCACACACACTAATACATACAGTCGTCTTGGAGCAACTCAAATCAGCAACAAATACTGAAAAACTAAAATGCAGAAACCATTTCCCAACTATTCCATGTGTATAACTGTACTTTTTTAAAAGCAGGATTAGCTTATAGGATGAATTTATAGTCAGGATAAAAAAATATATAATTTTGCTAGAGAAAATGGAGAAAAGTAAAGCCCCTTTTTATGTTAACCAGGCTTTCAGACTGCAGTTTGAGTGTGTAAGTGGGCTAGTGTGTCAGATGGCTGTGGGGGGGGGTCATTAAGCAGATCGGCACACAGGGCTGAGAAGGTTATTTATTACCCAACATTCAGTAGTATATTCTCAGCTGTCCACATAGCTAGGCAAATATTAAATAGGGCAAATGCTAAAGAGCCAAGTGTGAGCTTTGGTACATCATGTCAAGAGTTTCAGATGTCAATGTTAAACTTTTTTAAGGTTGAGTTTAAGAATAGTTCCTCAGTTTTGCAATTTAGGGTCCAATAACTTGCTCGAGGGCATGTCTATCACACACTGAGAGAGTCAAAGCAAAACACAATTTACATTTGTGCTAGTTTGTCTGTGTCGGGCTGAATCCTCTCATCTCCAAAGCATCAGTCTCTCAGAGATCATGCAAAGCAGCCCTAATAGCCTCATGACAGCCATGCTTTTATTAAATTACACACGCTGTTTCAAAATGCTTTCTGAGCCCAGGGGTTGTAGAGCGTCTGGGAATTAAAAGGCTGCATCAGCTTGAATTTCCAGGAGAAAAAAAACATGGAGGATTGAAAAATTACCCAAATTATAATGAGGTTATTACCCCAAAAAAATAAAACATAGCGAATGTCTGGGCCAGTTGTTCATCTGAAATGTTAGGATGAACTGTAAAAAATGTTTTGGATAATGTTCACGTCTTCAGAGACAGTTTAGTCTTAACGGCTCGATTTATACCAGAAGGACTTCTACACTAATTTCAAGTTTCAATTCAACACTTTTACTTTAGGGTTGATCTATTGTGCTTTTTGGGGTTTTCCCTTTCTTGTAGTGTGCTATTTAATTGGCTAGCGCTCCAACACATTGTACATGATAGGCTAAGGGGCAGGACATCTCTAAGCACTTGACCAATCATAACAGAGCCAGCAAGCACTTTGTGAACACAGTAGAGGCACAAAATGAAATTATGGAACCTGAAAATGAGCATATTGGGGCTCATTTCGAATCCCTCAAATGTTGTACAGCCACATTTTTGTATAAATGAACAGCCATTTAAGTTTCACTTGCAAGATGTAAACAACCAAGGTCAAACATCTCCTCTTTTACTTTTAAGTGTGTGTTTGTGTGTGTGAGGGGGGGGGTTTCATAGCTTAGCTGCCATTTGCACCACAATGTCTGAATCCTCCTCAGGGTACATCATGTACTGTTCCCTTATTGCCCAAGTGCACACACACACACACACACGCACGCACGCACGCACGCACGCACGCACGCACGCAAGCACGCACACTGACACACACACTGACACACACACTGATTGACTGACTGACTGACTCTCACTGAGCCACTCAAATACTTTTACCACCACTCAGTCAGGGATAAACACACATATGTTCTGCATTGAAAGAAGGCAGACTGCAGGCACATACATCTAACACACACATACATACGAATTAGAGATGTGGAGAGTGTTGTGACGAACAAAGACATATCATATGTTGATTTGGGAGAAAGACAAAAGCGGAGGAGGGAAAAAAAGGAGGGAGGGGCGAGGAAGAGAGATGAAGGGAGAGAGCGTCTGCGGGGCAAATCAGAGCAGGACTGTGGAGCAATAAAGCTGGCTAATCCTGGTTATGAGCCAGAACACACACACACACACACACACACACACACACACACACACACACACACACACACACACACACACACACACACACACACACACTCACGCAGTGGCACAGTGACATTTCTAGTTGGGGTTGCATAACCAGTCTCCCCCTCCACTCTAATCCTACTTGTATAACTGGCCATTCACTGCAGTTATATAAGCGATCTCACACACACACACACACACACACACACACACACACACACACACACACACACACACACACACACACACACACACACACACACACACACACACACACACACACACACCTCCTCTCCCCGCCGTGCCCTCGCAGGCTGCCAGCTTGTGTAACTAATACCGTTGACGTTAAACTCCTTTTTTATCAGATGTCCGCCACACACACACACACACACACACACACGCACACACGCACGCAGAGTGACGTCCATGTTTGATGTAACATACTCGTGATGGAGCCAAAGTTTCTTATCCTTTTAACATTTTAACAAGGTGAATTTGTCTTTTTAAGTTGGTGTTTAAGAATGTATTGAACCTGCAGGAATGAAAATATATACAATTACTTTTACTTTTACTATAGTTTGAGGTCAAAATGTGTTTGCAAGTGTTCATATTAGAAATTCTCCCCTCATGCAGATGTGATCGATCTCAGCTCGGGGGAAGACGACACCATTGTCCACGTCAGCAGCGAATCCCCCATCGAGGAGGAAGACAGCGAGCCGAGCGGAGCTCACGTCATTGATGCCCTCAACCGGCCGGACAGCCGGGGCAGGGTGCTGGTCAACCTGAACCATCCGGACGTGGAGACGGACATCTTCCTGTCTCCTCAACTGGCACGAGCTGTCAAACCTCACCAGGTATGATTACTCATGACCTCAGGGCAAACCAACTTGTGTGTGGTTATCCTGTAACGTTTTGGGAAGTTTTTAAGGAAATAAGTTTCTGAATAAACATTTTTAAAAAGTACATAATGTATATCATGTAATTTTTTTTTACTTTTGTAAAGTCATAGTGTGAAAATCACTTTCTTTAAAACTCCTATTTCTTGACCTTTTTAATGTCAGGGACAGTCTTCAGTGTGATCTTCAGTTTTAATGAGATATCACCTCTTCTTCTTTTCCGCTGACCTTCTCTTCTTGTTCTTCCCATGTCTCAATTTCATTTTTCTCTTCATTCTTTCTCCATCACCTTGCTCTCTTTTCTTACTTCTCCAACTTTCCCGTTTCTTCACCGTCTTCCCTCTTTCCCCTCTCTTCCCTCCCTGCTCAGATCGGTGGAATCCGCTTCCTGTACGACAACCTGGTGGAGTCGGTGGAGCGGTTCGGCAGCACCGGCGGGTTCGGCTGCATCCTGGCTCACAGCATGGGCCTGGGCAAAACCCTGCAGATCATCGCCTTCATCGATGTCCTGTTCAGGCATACCCAGGCTCACACCGTGCTCGCCATCGTACCTGTAAGCACCTTTCTGCTGACAGTTGGAATACAAGGAAATGTGGATAGATTAGTGCTCAGATGTAGACACACACACACAATACATTTTGATTGAATCAGAAGATGACTTAAAGGGGACCTATCATGCAAAATGCACTTTTTGATGTCTTTTATACATAAATATGTGTCCCCGGTGTGTCGGGGAACTCACGCAGCGTCAGAAAATAAAAGCCTCTCTCTTTTCCTCCGTACCCAAATCTCTAAAAACGGGGGTACAACGGAGCTGATCCAGATTTGCGTCCGATATGACATAATATCGGAAATGTGGACCCACGGTACTATCAGAAAGTTGCTATCAGAAACAATGCCCGACTTTTTTGGACGTAATATGGTCGGTGTTTACATTAGCATCGCTAACACTCAGAGCTAATCTGTACTGGAGAGCATGTGTGTGAAGAAGCAGGAAATAAAAAGGAACTCACCTTGTGGTATAACCGGCAAGAGAGAAAGCCTTTGAGCTCCATACTGTTTCAGAAATAATCCTTGATAATCCATGATATGGCGTTTCATCACGGCAGCATTTAGTTTAGACAGTAGCTGCCCTCAGCCCCCTCCTTTTTTATTTTTTATCAACATTTTATTTTCTTAAAGTTTTATACCCAAAATCAGCACTTTTGAAACAGGAAGTGAAATAGAGGGGTATGAAGCATGGCTAGAATGGGTGATCTGTTGGTATTTTGAGCAAAACACTTCAGAGACATGTTTTTATATATTTGTATATATCCGAGACCTATGTTATTGTCTAAAAATAGCGTGATAGGTGCACTTTAAATAACATGAGCTCTTGCACAATTTTCCTGCCATTTTGCATTACTTTTATTGTCATACATTTGTAAATTAATATTTGGTATTAAAGTAATAAAAAGAGATGCAGTTTTTACCTCTAAAAAGTAGAAATTGTGAAATGAAGTTAGATTATTTCTATATTTTCCTCCCAGGTAAACACGCTGCAGAACTGGCTGGCAGAGTTCAACATGTGGGTCCCGCCCCCAGAGGCTTTACCTCGAGATAGCGACCCGGGATTGGTGACGCCGCGTGCCTTTAAGGTTCACATCCTCAACGACGAACACAAGTGAGTAACGGGAACATACGCTTTCCCTGTGTGAAACCTAAATAATTTCACCCACCTGCTTTGTATATATGTCGGAAAATGTTTAATTTATGAGAACTGTAGACTTTCAGTGCTACATTGTTCTGAAGAGAAGAAAGAAAGTGTTCATTTCAGGAGGCTGGATACAGTTCCATTCATCCAAAGCACAGACTTTCCTTATCTCTTTCAAAAAAAGGCATCGCTGGCCTTGTGATCTGACCTGCCTCTGCAATCTATCCCCATCTGGCTCTTCCTCTCTTCCTCTTCTCCATCATCCTCTTTCTGGCCAGCTGCCTGTGCCGGAAACATTTCCTGACTCTCGCATGCATTGTGTGTGTTTCAGGATTAGAGAGGAAACACTGTAAGATGAGAGCACAGTTTTTCGTAATACAGCCATGACTGAGAGCGACACAGTAACCTCATTCTGTCTCAGTTCAAAATTATCTTAACAGCGTTGAAAATTAACAAAATTCACAAGCAATTATTCAACTGTTCAAGCAATACTCTACTCTACTAATATAAAAATGTTATTCATTCATAGTTAATTGGTAATTTATTTCAATTAGATGATTGATTACCATGTATTTTTTATCTGCCAAGCTTTTTTCCTCTTTCATTTCCCTCATACACTTTTCTTTTATACATATATTTTAAGCCACGACTGAGAATGCAAAATACACCATTGTCGCATTTTACATTGTGTTCAAGTTTTTTACATTTTAATAATATTTAGCTACTTTTATTTTGAAATGCCTGTGTTTATCTTTCTGTTTTGCTTTAGGGTTCATTTTGTGCAAAAATACAGTAAAGCAACATAAAAAAATAAGTGAAATCCTCTCTTTGACAGGAATAATGAGGTCTGGATTGTTCCAAATGAACTTACCTTTCCTTATGTCACCCAGGAACACAGCGATCAGGGCCAAGGTGGTGGAGGACTGGGCTCAGGTCGGAGGGGTGCTGCTGATGGGCTACGAGATGTACCGCCTCCTGTCGACGAAGAAGAGCTTTGTGGCTGGGAGGAAGAAGAAGAGCAAGAAAGCAACGGGACCGGTGGTCATCAACTTGGACGAAGAGGACAGGCAGCAGGAACTGCTCAAAGGTAAGAGGGATGATAGGGACAGGGGGGAACAAGAGGGATTCAGAAGGAGAAGGAATGTGCCAAAAAAAAAGCGTTTTTAAAGATACATCTCCCTGTTGTCTTCCTCCAGGTATCGAGCAGGCGCTGGCCCGGCCTGGTCCAGACCTTGTGATCTGTGACGAAGGCCATCGCATCAAGAACTGCCACGCCAGCACTTCACAGGCTCTGAAGAACATCCAGACGCTGCGCCGCGTGGTGCTGACCGGCTACCCGCTCCAGAACAACCTGATCGAGTACTGGTGCATGGTCGACTTCGTCAGACCCGACTTCTTAGGTATGGGGCAACGTCAGCGATTAGTTTCAGGTTTTTTTGCCATATCTTTCTGGGATAAGCATGTAAATGTTGGTCATCAAAATACTTTGGTTTTCTGGTAATCCTCAAATTTTTTACGATATTTATTTCAGGTACGCGGCAGGAGTTCAGTAACATGTTTGAACGTCCCATTCTGAACGGGCAGTGTGTGGACAGCACCCCTCAGGACGACCAGCTGATGAGGTACAGGACCCACGTCCTGCACAGCCTGCTGGAGGGCTTCGTACAGAGGTGAGCCCAATAAACGACTACAGACATTTAACCCTCTTAGACCTGATATTCTTCCCTTTTAGTAACGTTCTAAACATTTTGACCTGTGTTGGTTCCAGGCGGGGTCACGACATCCTGAAGGACCAGCTGCCCTCCAAAGATGAACATGTGATCCTGGTGCGTCTGTCTCCCCTGCAGAGGGCGCTCTACACAGAGTTCATGAACCGCTTCAGAGAGGCAGGCAACAGCGGCTGGCTCAGCCTCAACCCCCTGAAGGCGTTCGCCGTCTGCTGCAAGGGTGAGGGTGAGGGGGGGGGGGGTGCATGGGTGTGGAAAAGAACACTACCTGGATACGACCTCTATTTAACATCTATGGTTTAGGCTCCTTCAAATGAAGTCATTTTATTTAGCTGTTTTATATACTTGTTGCTCTTGTATTTTCACTTTATATTTTTTCACTTTTTATTTAAATTATTTATTTGGTTACTTAGTTTTGTGAATAATCATTAGTGACATTTATTGGACTGGCTTTTTTTTTTTTACTGTTCCTCAGGTAAAAATTGTCCATGAAAAAAATAAAACTTGATCCGTACTACCAGGTAGAAAGTATTCTGGAAAAAAATATAGCGAAGCCTTTTCATAAAAAATGACACAATTTATCCTTAATTACAGGATCATTATTCAAAAATCACTGTGAAAATAGTTGTTTTCTTCTCTCTGAAGGCAGTCATTGTAATACAAGTTGCACAAGTTACCATTCAAGTCAACATGTTTTGGCACCAAAATTAATTCCTCTATATTTATCATACTTGGCAAATCCAGTGATTGCTACTTTGAGAGAGTTTTCACACCGCTGACTGTTTGTCGTTCTTCAGATTTGGAACCATCCTGACGTGCTGTACGAGGCGTTACAGAAAGAAAACCTGGCCACTGACCAGGACCTGGACCTGGATGACATCACCACCACAGGTCCCTCCCAATGTACGACCGCAACTAATCAAAAGTCCAAGCCCCTGGAGAGCCCCAACCCCATTGGTGGACTGAGCCTCAACCAGCTGCAGGAGAGGGCCAATCAGGTCATCACTTACGAATGGGTACGTTGAAAAACTGAGTGTGTTGGATCTTATTCAGTATTTTAGCTTCCTTTTACACAAAAATGCTGATTTTCAGGTACACCTTTTAACCCTAAATCTCAGTTGATGGTAAACAGAACATTGTGTTCCTCCTGCCTGAGATACTGCTGACAGTCCAGTGCTGCCACCCACAGCAAAATGAAGAAAAATACATAAATAATTATTTAACTACCCATTAATCCACACATCAAAGTATGTCATTTCTAAGCATTTAAGTCTGCAAAATGAAAATGCTGATCTCTTTCTGACATTTAGCGCTGCATGGAGCATTAATTTTGTTTTTAAGATCACATTTGCTAAGTTAAGCATTCAAATAAAGTTCATAGCTGTGGTTGTTATCTCATCCTGACTTATAAGGCGTGCAGAGCAGCTTTGTGAAATAAGGTCAACTATTCAACTGAACTATGAATATAAAGGTGACGTTTAATAGTACATTACATTTTAACAGTTGCCTTTCTCTTCACAATGGCCAGGCGAAGGAGATCCTGTATGACTACAAGCCTGGCATCCTGGAGAACTCTGCCAAAATGGTGCTGCTGTTCCATCTGATCGAGGAGAGCGTCAGGAAGGGAGACAAAATCCTCGTCTTCAGGTACGAGACCAGACAAAACAAGAGCGTTTCAACTGGATAATTCAACATTTGTTACGCAAATGAAACACAAAACTATAGCAGAAAAGATAACTCATTATGAACCTTCAAACTTCTTTCCGGCATGTGACCCAATCCGTAATGTTCCCAACCGTTTGTGTGCCTCCTGCAGTCAGAGTCTGTTCACGCTGACGGTGATTGAGGATTTCCTGGCTAAGAGACCTGTGCCTCCTTCACCCAACACCTCCAGCAGAGGCAGACCAAACCAGAACTGGGTCCGCAACCACAACTACTACAGTAAGTTCTCAGAAATGATGATTAAAAATGCTTTTCTCTTATTCAGTATTCATAAGGAGACAAGGTGAAAGGTTGTTTTGATCACAGTGACAGGTTAATTGAAAGATGGTCTAAATATGTGTCACAGTTTATTAACAGGGGTGCACATAACTTGTTTGCCCTGGTTCTCAAAGGAGCACCTGGAGATGTTGCTTGGTGCGCATCCTTAAAATGAAATAAACCGGGCCTTTTGAGGGGTACTTGACTTTATGAACGGGGGGGGGAGGGGCGCTAGTGAGCACGCTCATTAACTGTTCGCCCATGCCTCGCAGCAGCGTTACTGTGCGGAGCACATAAAGCAGATCCTTCACGCGATAGCGAGGGGTAGAGCTAGGGACCCGCCCAAGTAAAATCTATGTATGGGAAACCCTGCTATCTTACCAGTTCTTATGCAACGCGCAAATATCTCTCATCTCTCTTTTCTCTCATCTCTCTTTTCTCTCTCTCTCTCTCTCAATGTTGGTGCGCAAATTAGCCTTTTTTCAAATGATCCGGTGCTTCTTTTTTGGCGGGGGGTGCGCATGCGAACCTGTTATGTGCAGCCCTGTTTATAAACCATGCTTAACTAATGGTACATTCTATACTTTATATGTATATTTCTGACTGAGTGGTACTGCTCTCTCATCAGGGTGTCCGCGGGGTCTTAAAAAGTATTAAAAGTTGATAAATCAATTTAGCGAAAATTAAGGCTATTAAAAAGTATTAAAGTGCATTTTCCAGGTTTTACATTTTGTAGCTCCATAGCAACGACAACATGAAAACACCCTATAATTTACTGAAACGAACTGTCGGGAAACCCCTCAAAGGGCGGCCCAACCTGGCATAGCCGCCGTAAAATGCTGCTTTCTTATTTCTTAAGTTTTGTTGCCTTGCTCCCGCTCTGTGGGGGGTTGTTGTTGAGAGTCGGTTCGATGGGGATCAAAGCTGTCCGGTCCCACAATGCTAGCCAGAAAGCCACGGCATTTAAAAATGGCGCCAAATCGCGCGGCCCCTGAGACTGCACGTCGCTGACACACAACACCGCTGCAGTCGGCAGACTCTCTTGCCACGGTGGAGTCGTGGAGGAGACTCGTGGAGGAGATCGCTTGAGGAGTTCGCCGGAAGAGCTTCCCGCGCACAGGCACGCCCCGCGGACAGGAAGCCGCGGAGAGAGGGCGGAAGGAGCGTGGGTTCTCACCTCACACAGGGCACAAACGTACATAGTCCGGTGACAGCAAAGATCTGATATTTTTTAAAAGTAAACTCACAATATATCGACCAGCTAAAATATCAGTCCTATATAAGAACGAGAAAAAGTCTAACATATATATCAGTTTTTGGAAAACATGGCAAATGTGTGAGCATCGTCCGTACTGTGCCGGGCCAATTTAACCCACTGGTATTTGGTGGAAAGGGAGCTTCCTATATGGCAATTACCCACCGGCTGAAGTTCACCCAAAGTTTAATATATTTCAAGTTCAAAAGTTTGCTATTGTTTTGTTTTATTGGTCAAAATACTGGTTTTTATAATGGTTTCTGTGGAGGTTTTATTTACTGGAATGAAAGAGCACAGAGTCTACAGAAGCAAAAAAGCAGCATACTGCATTAAACCTGACCTTCACAGAGAGGTTGAAGTTCATGTGGAAAGGAGGCTTCAGTGGTCTGTCTGCACTCTGTTTAGTTGTGCTATCTTACAATCAATATAGTAAATGTGAGCTAAAGTGTGTCGCCAATGTAACCGGACTCGAAGTTGCGATAAGGTCTTAAAATGTATGGAAAGGGTCTTAAAAAAGGTCTTAAAAGGTATTTAATTTGACTTCAGGATTCCTGCATAGACCCTGTCTCATTGACTTACAATGAGTGCTGCCCTCTGCTGGTGATTATTGATAACAGCCAGACTTTAGTCCGTAGTTCTCAAAGGATCAGACAGAAATTCACAGATTTTGTTTATATTTTAAAAGGATATCTAAAGAAATATCTTGTAAATGCAGTCTTGGGAGAATTCATGTTTAACTAAAATAAAAGGAGTGTTACCACCACTGTGAAGAAAGAATTACATCCAACAGTGGGCTTTCAAAAATGTTGTTAGTAAAAGTACAAAAATAACATAATGTACTTTGCAATGCTGCCTAGCTTGTTATTACCTCCATACACATTTCATTATGTTTTTATATTAGTAATTTGAATTAATGTCAAGTATCTTAAGCTTTTAAATAACTGTAATGTAGTACAAAGTGCAATATTTGCTTTTAAGATGTAGTGAAGTATAAGGAATTAGGTAGCCAGAAATGAAAATACTCAAAGTACAAGTAACTAAAATTGAACTTAAGTACAGTACTTACTAAATGTAACAAACTACCACTAGTACAATATGTGTTTTGTCCACCAAGCTAATGTTTCAACCACCTTAAAGTAAAATGGGTTTAACTATGAACTAACTAAATGTTTGAATCTAAACTTGAGTCCTCTACACACAAATGTTGTTTTATTACCTATTGATGACATTCATTAGGGACTCTTCTAACTCTCTGTTGTGTGATGTGTTCAAGGACTGGATGGAAGTACGGCGGCCTCAGAGAGAGAGAGACTTATAAACCAGTTCAACGATCCGGCCAACACCTCAGCGTGGGTCTTCCTGCTGTCCACCAGGTAAAACTCACCAACACAATCAAATCAATGGAAGAAAATAGAAGTAAAAGTTCAGGCAACAATATAACAATAACAAATATAACCTGATTTCTGTCAGGGCTGGTTGCCTGGGTGTGAACCTGATCGGGGCGAACCGGGTGGTGGTGTTCGATGCCTCCTGGAACCCCTGCCACGACGCCCAGGCCGTGTGCCGCGTCTACCGCTACGGTCAGAGGAAGCAGTGCCACATCTACCGGCTGGTGTGCGACTTCACGCTGGAGAAGAAGATCTACGACCGCCAGATCTCCAAACAGGGCATGTCAGGTGAGTCGGAAAATGCATGGATGAGTTTGAATATGCCTTCAGTAGACAATTATTTCCTATTGTTCATACCAAAAACAGAATGGTATGGCGAAGTTTGTGAAATAAATCCTTTCAGATTGGTGACCAATAAAAACATGATGCAATTGCAAAGGAACATAAAATGCTTTTGGTGCATTTTTTTTATTTGATATCCTGAGAGTCCTGGTCGCATCAACAGCACAAACACGTTATATGAACCACTATGAATATGAAATCATCAAAATACAAAAAAGGAGGAAAAATACATACAGATCAGAATGGAAATGATCAAACATGTTAAAACACAATAAGCTCAATCCATGTACATTCAATACTGTTAGTAACCAGACTAAATATTCAGCTTTGCCTTGAAACTAGAGTTCTTCTGCCAAGAGCCTCTTGTCTGACAGAGTAAACTTGGACTGGTAAGACATATTGAGGCTGCTTAGGCCTTGCAGAGCTGTAGGAATCAGCAACAGTTTTTCACAATTTGTTCCTTTTTTTGACTTCTGTCTTCCCTTTTTCCTTCTCTCCATCAGACCGGGTGGTGGATGACCTGAACCCTGTGCTGACCTTCACCAGGAGGGAGGTGGAGTCTCTTCTTCACTTTGTGGAGGAGGAGCCGGACCCCTCCCAGGTCCAGCTGCGGCCCGAGGACAGCATGGAGAGCGTGCTGAGGAAGGCTCTGCACCTCTATCCTCGCCAGATTACTAAGGTAGACACTCGCAAGATACTGAGAAAAAAACACTTTGTATTTTAATCAATTTACTAAGAAAAAGTGTCATTTTTTATTCGACTGTAGCAAAAATGATTGACAACAAATCAAGTCATAATGGCTGTATCAATGAAAATGTTTGAATTCGTCAAACATCTCATTCATTATCCATCTTAGTCTTTTTGTTGATTACATCTAAGTTTAGAGCTACCCCAAGCAGTTGCATTTGCACGTCCTTTTATATTCATAACACTGTTTTAAATAGCTCCCAATGATCTACAGTGTGAGAGGTTGTTGAGTCACCCACTGTATCCTTGCAGATGTTTTTCAGACTTAACTCTCGTAGTAAAAGACTGAGCCTATAATATTTCAAGCTTGCTTTGTGTGGCAATTACATTTTCACCTCCAAAACTAATTTAGCAGATGAAGGCTTCCACATTGAAGCACAAAGACGGCATTGTGTTCCTCTGCTTCTTTTGAAAGTGTAAAAAAGATTGAGCGATAGCCAAAAGAAGCGTGAGTGTTTCTATAGTGATGTCACTTTGAGGGAACTTTGGGTTTTTAGCCTTTGCAGACCATTTACATGCACACAAACCTATATAACACACTATAGGAAGGAAGGGGAAAATCCCCCAAAAGTATAATAAGGCCCCTTTAAAGTTGTAGTACCAGATTTAAAAACAAAACTCGGTACCACTTTACAGTAAGACTACTAAACTACTAAAAAGTTTACGAATAGTTTGTAATTCATTTATTAATTATGTTTATAAGTCATTAATAATCTTTTATAAGACATGAGATAAACAGGGCAACTGTGACCGGCTGCTTGCCAAATAGTGAGCCCACATTTATCTGTACTGCTAAGCCTTNTAACTTGGTTTAATATGCCTTATATAGGTATGGTCCTACACTATATTATTCAAATATAGCATGATAGGTCCACTTTAATATAACTTAAACAAATGATAAATGGTAGTAACTCATTAATAACTGGTGATTTGTTTTACACTTTACAATGCTCCCTTTTGGCAGTTATAAATGTAACTCTAAATAAATGGTCATAAAGATATGCCAAGAAACATCAAGATGGAAGGGGGAGAGAATCAACTCAGTGAACAACAGATACCAAGGATGCTGGCTGATGAAGACAAAGTAAGCTAGTGCCAATATAAGGCTTAGTCATCTTGCCAAATAGTGAGCCTGTGTTGATGTATGAAAACTATGTTAGAACTGGTTTATAAATAGTTCTTAATGATTAATAAAGTTTTTACAACCTAATTATAAACCCTTTATGAATCCTTTATAAGGGTATTCTTATTGTAAAGTGGTACCCATATAACCTTTGTTTGTTAATATTCCGAATATGGAAAAAAGATTATTGACCATCACATCTTTATTTTATTGTCTCTTCCAGCAACCCTTCCCCCACGAGTCCCTGCTGATAGACCGCAGAGAGTTAAGGCTGAGCAAGGCTGAGAAGAAAGCGGCGAAGAAAGGATATGAAGAGGAGAAGAGGGCGTCCGTGCCGTACACCCGCCCTTCCTACGCTCACTACTACCCTGCCAGCGACCAGAGCCTCACCAACATCCCCGCCTTCAGTCAGAGGAACTGGTAAGTGCTTTCAGCAGAAACAAAAAAACTACTTTTTGTTCTATTCTTATTAGAAACTTTTCAGCAACAACTTATTACAAGTTTTTGAAAAAATTTCTGAAGTCTTGAGTTAAAAAAAAAAAAAAATCTGTACTCAGGCGTCCACCTCCTCGTACTGAAGAGAAGTCGGTGGCCAGTGTCCGTCCGGTCCAGTCGACTCCAGTTCCCATGACTCCCAAACAGGCGTCTGCAGGCTCCGCCCCTGGCAACGACTCATCAGAGTCCAGCCTCGGAGAATTTCCTGTCAAGTGCCTGCAAAAAGCCGGGGTGTTCGTACAGAAGATCGTCACCACTACTGGTAGGCAAACTGTTTACTGCCTGATCTTATTTTCACTATTGTCTCCTGTTCTCCGCCTCTTGGGTATTTTGATATGATAATTGATGTTTTTATATACTCTATAATATAAATGTGTCTTTTATAGACATAGTGATTCCAGGAACCAACAGCTCAACAGATGTCCAGGCCAGGATCACTGCTGGAGACAGCATCCACATCATCAGGGGCACCAAAGGTACAAAGACCCTTTACTAAACTTTACAAATATGTGCTTGATGGCTCTTATATTCAACTTATCATTGAAAATGTGAGAATTTGGTTTTCGCCAATGTTTGACATGATACTAAACAGAATAATTGTGGGTTTTCGACAGTTGTTCAAACAAAAAATTGTCTGCAGATTAATAATAAACAGATTAATTAGTTGTAGCTCTTGCCGCTTCACTGAGAACCATTTATGCTTAACTTAATGAAGCTCATCAGTAAACTCTGTGTTTACTGCCCTTTTCTTGCACCTCTGTCTGTTTTAGGGACTTACATCAGGTCGTCTGATGGTCGAATCTTTGCCATCAGAGCAGCTGGCAAGCCCAAGCCTGAAGAAGAGAGTACAGCGCCACCCAAAGGTAGGATGATCTATTACCAGAGCTGACTTCCAAACAAATGTCCCGTAAAGTTACAGTCATTGCTCACAGTAAAGTTGGTGCAGAGGCTCCAGAAAATGCAGGCGCTGAGGTAGCAATGAGCAAGACCAAAGACAGAAATACTGACCAATAAGGGCAGGGTTTTGGGAGGGGGGGCTTGAAGACACAGCCGCTAAAATGGAGCAAACCAGAAAGAGGGAGAAGAAAATGAGCATTATATAATTATAAGCATGCAGAAAAAAAATACTGACATTATAATATTAATAAAGCAGTCCATGTTAGGAATGTATTCCTTTTCAAGAGCTAATATATTGGTTCTTCTTCTCAGACTCCCAGGCCCTACCACAGGAAATGTCAACCGATGGCAGCAACGGTTGCCTGTCACTTGACAGGAAGCAGCAGACGCCCTCCAAGACTGTGCCCCGCCCCCTCTCCCCGGACAGCCCAGAGATCATCAGCGAGTTGCAGCGCTACACAGGAGCCGCCCCCCCCGCAGCCCAACCAGAGAGCCCCCCCACCAACCTGCCCTCCACCAAACTGCTTCAGACCAATGGCAGCACAGGGAAAACTCACCACCATGATGCCTCTGTCACTAATGTCATCCAGCCCAACATGGACGCCATTGACCTGAGACAGGGCCCCAAGCGCAAAGCCTGCACCCCGTCTCTGGAGGAGCTTCCCAGTAAGCAGCCCCCTACGGGCAAACACTCCTCCGCCCCTCTGGTCAACCCAGGCTTCTCCTTCCCCTTCAACGGGGGCTACAGCCTCCCTCCTCTGGGTATCAACACCTCTATGTTCTCGCCTTACTTCCAGCCCCCTCACACCCAGCTGAGGGACCCCGGTTACATGTACCCAGATCTGTTCAGCTTAGGTGGAACCGGCACCGCCTCCTCTTCCTCCTCCTGCCCGACGACCAACACCGCAACCTCCGTCTCATCTTCCTCGTCATCCTCTGCTTCAGTCAAAGGGGCCGGTTCGGTTCCAGGAGCCATGCCGCCGTTCATGCTGAGCCCCAGCATGGTGGGCATGGCCGGGATGCTCCCCGCAGGCTTCCCTCTGTCCTACAGCCCCTCCCTGGCCAGCCTCTACACAGGGTCCATGCTGCCGGGGGGGCTGCCGGGTCCTGCCGCCACTCCAGGTCCTGCTGGAGCCAGCTTCCTCTCCCAGTTCCCCTCCACTGCCGCCTCCAGCTCCTCCTCCTCTTCTCCTTCCTCCTTCTCCCCCTCGGGGGAGGGCCGCCGGGGAACGGTGCTGGTAGACGGCAGGAACGTGAGCAGCGCCAGCAGCTCGGATGATGACGACGATGTCATCGAGGTGAGGGGACAGTGACAGACCAATGATTTTTAAAAAGTATTGAAATAAGATCAAGTCCTCCGGGAGGAAGGTGTAAAAGGGCTTGTGCCATGAGGGAAATGGACAAAAAATGAAAATAAATTGAAGCGATGGCAAATCAGTGTTTCCCCTGTTTGCCTTGGAGAAACGGCCTGAATAGGGATTGAACACAGACTGGACACAGAGCGACAAATCTCAATGCTGACTATCAGAAGATAAAACCTGAGGAAGAAAATGAAAACCAAGAGGACTTTGGGCTTCCAAGTTTTCTCCATTACTGGCATTTAAAACAAATCACTGGACTGAACTGCTGATTGTGGGCCTGCAGTGGGTGTAGTGTTGATTTTAGAGAATCTAGTTCTGCAGCTTTGCTAAATGTCGAAACTCTTTCGCTTTTTTCAGCTTGTTAAAAAGATGATGGTAGGATGCAGTCGCTTACGTAAAAAAAAGGTTTGATTATTGGTAGTAACGTTCGTTAAATATCAGTAACTTGGTAGTGTTTGTTTCAGTTGTTGAATATTGCTACTGAATATTTCTTCAAATGGTAAAAAAGGTACAAAGATCACAGAAATGTAAAGAGCATTTTTGATTGAATTGAATAATTCACTGCCAGGACAAGGGTATTGTACAGTTGAAAAAAAGAAAAGTAACGAGAGCATCTTGAAGTATCAAAAAGACTTGTTGAGGATGAGGTGGGAGACATTTACTGAAACCTTAAAACTCGATTGAACGAATGTATGCTAAATCAAATGCCTTTAAACCAGGCCTTTTTTTGAAAAGTCTCCTATTTAGGCTTCAGACGTTGGAAGATCTGATTTTCTTTTTTATATTGATGTAATCTCTTATACTTTTTAGAGAAAAAAATTGCCTAAAAACAGCCAGGTGAAAATACGGGTGTGTTGTTGTGAGGTGTCCTCCTCGTAGCGGAGAAACCACCAACAGAAAATGCCTTTCTGCCTCCATCTTACTGAATGTTAACTGTGAGAGAGTAGAGGTGAAGAGAGACAGACGGCCACTGCGGCTCTCTGAATCTCACCCACAGTCTTACTGTAGCCTAGCGAAAAGCGATGCAAAACACTCACTCAAGCCTATAAATGTATACGTACGAACCCCCCGAGGAATTAACCCTGAGTTCTGGTTACGCTTGTGTCGTTACTGTGTTCGTATCTGTGCGTTGTTTTCTTAAGGGTTACAAAAGGAATCATTTAAACAAAATAGAAGCTTGTGTTGCCTGTTCTTTCTGTCTCATCTCATTCAACATTGTGAAACCAAACTTCTTTTTATTTGTTGGGGGAGACGATGTAGCTTTGCCAAAAACAAGAGCACATCGGAGACCTCCGTCGAAGAGGATTGTGTCTTAAAAGACCAAATAATGAAAAAAAACAGGATTTCAAACGCCTCCACGGCAACACGCTCTCTCTACTGCATCCTCACGAAGCACAGTGGAGACGTCCATATCCATCTCTCTGTATGACCTTGCAGGCAACACTGTACACTGTACTGCACTGTTATAGAGACACAAATCTGTATGCGTCTGTAGAAAAGCTGTGAAAGCTTCAGCATGTGACCAAGTTCCCCCTAGATTACCCATGAAGCATCTCTCTGATCCCCTCTGATCACACAAACGGATCGGCTACGGTCTGCACTGTCCTTAAGTGGAAAAATCTTCTCCTCAAAAACGGCTGCAGCGAAGAGCTTTAAAACCCACCAGCTCTTTTTGTGACATCGTCAAGTAAAGACATCAGCATGTCATCCTCTTTATCTTCCATGTTTTAGTTTACTTGTTTTTTTTTTGTGCTCTTTGAATTAACCAAATGTATTTATTTATCATGGTGCATATTTATTCATTTTTTGTACATTGTTTTTTTGCTCTTCTTTATCTTGTTTTTAAGATTTTTACAGTCACTTTTTGTTGTTACTACAGATGGAAACACTTTGGTTTCTGGTGATTTTTATTTTTGTCTTTGGGTGTCAATCTGCGAGTCTGACCCAGAACATGTGAACTTGTGCAGAGCCTGCGTGCGGATCAACCAATAAGTGCATTACTGTACGCATTATAGGTCGGGATAACTGTGATCAGATCTTCAGTACGATAAACCCAACAGAAGAACATCAGGGATACATTGGTATTACTAAGCTGTATTAAAAACCTTTTTTTTCTTGATTCTATGATCCAAGATTCTTCGTGAGAATATCAAGCTTCTCAACAATTGGGGTACAAATCTTAAATATTTAATATTAGGTGCACGTAAATGAAGCTCATTCACACGTTATGGGTCAGAAACAGAAGCAGTCCAACCACTTATCATCTGAGAGGACAAGAAAATAATGATATCAGTTCATTTAATTTACTTTTTTTTTGTACGGTCCGTTACTATTATCATCAGAAATGTCCATGGTGACATCCGAGGCGAGTTTCCTCCCTGTTGAACTGTTGTCAGCTCTGTGTCTGCCGCGCCGACTGACTGCTCTTTTATTTCACCGCTTTCTACTTGAATTTACATATTTATTGATACAAATCGATTCGGTAAGACGAGTGGAGCCGACCGTCTGAATTCCATTTTAGCCGAGGAGAAGATTAAAGCTGCTGTCTTTGAGGATTGGCTCTAGTCAAAGCCTGTTGTGTCGTTTATCAATGTGTATGACCTTGGATTACTTTTAGATCCTTTTTTTTGGTTTTTGAAGTTTGTAAATAAAAAGAAACATGTTCTAAATAACACTTTTCCTTATTTCTTTACATCAATTTGAGTAGCAGGCGTAGTGCATACCCCCTTTGTATTTCCCATACACACAGAACATTAAGTCTTTTTTCTTTTTCAAATGTTTGGGTTTATTACTGACAAAACAAGACATTTAAAGAACTCATCTTAGACTTTGAGAAATGGGATAGACCTTTTATATTTTCATGACACTAATCAAATTACTCATGGCTTATGAGATCTTTTTTATAAAAAAAGCTTTTATAAAATAAAGTTAGAAGGGGGATAACTTTCTTGTTGCCTTCTCCAGTGTCATTGCTTTTGGCAGTATATATGATTAAGATCAATGGAACGTAACATTAACAGTTAAATCTGGGTTGGGGTTTGTACTGATCTGCTTTTAATCTCGTAGTTTAAAAAATGTTGCTCAAATAGTGGAGTTTTTGTGTGTTTGTGTGTTTTTATAAAAAGTGAAGACATCAAATTGAATTCCTAAAGTTGTAATAAGGACATGAAATCATTACATTTTTCTCCTGAACAATTTGAGTTAATCTGAAAGTTTGCAGACTTTATTTTGCAGGTAACTTGAGTTCTTGGTTTGTTGGTATCAGTTAATTCCAAACACCGAAACAGGACTAACAGTTAAGTATAAGGGATGCATTGACCTCAAATGCCAGTAACAAGTTTCAAATGTCACAATAATCAAAATACGTTTCTTATGATATTGTCCTGAACACAGAAGGGGATCTAATTTCACAGACAAATAGCCCACTAGTAGATTTGCATGGTTATTCAATTACAGAACCTGTTCTGGATGTGTATGTACAACACCTGTGCTTTTCATTAGATTTTATTCGACCCTTTACACTTCAGTGCAAATGTACCGATCTGCAACGGCCCCTCATATGCAATTAATGAAAATTGCAAAAGTCATACCAAGTAGAACTAGGAATTTGAAACAAAAATATGCTTCCTAATCAAATGTAGTGTAAGCCAGAGAACCTGCTTACTACTTGTCTGTTTTGGTTGCCTTTCTGACTTTTTAACTTTGTACTGGACTCAGTTCGGTGAAGTTGTTTTAATCCTCAGCCTTTGTCTCTGTTGCATTCTTTGCCTGTTTAGAACAGTTGTTACAAAAAGTATTGGATTTGTTCTAAATCCTTACCATAAGGAGACTATTATTAATGTGTGCAGTGATAAGCTACACTGCGTAGCCTACAGTGAAGTTAAAAAATATTTTCCACAAAAAATAATCAACCAAATTATGAAAAAATATTTCCCCCTAACTTGTTGGCGAATTATAACCAACAGAAGACCATCAATTACCATACATTGTTTTTTCATTAAAACAAATATTTTATATATGATAGCTCAGTGTCTCCCTTACAACGGTTGTGAAGATACTTTGATTTGTTTATGAGTTATTGATTGACCGTCAAGATAAAATCCGGTAGTAACTGTCTAACTTTACCGAACTGAGTTAATGTAATTTGGCTGCATTCCACCAAAGGCAACTAAAGGTTATGATTATTCACACTCATTTTATCATCATAATTGTTATATTTTTAAATTATGTAAAGCGTCTAAGAGTTTTTGAGGAAAGCACAATTCAAAGTTTTTTTAACCCAGCTCAACGTATTTTGTGGTGTCATACTGAGACGAGACCTACATAGATGCGTCGTTTGTTGAAAACTCGGTTTCCCAGAGTTCTCTGCTGTTACTTGACTTGACGTTTTTTTCACCGATTGTTGATGACGACGGAAGACACAGCGCAGGTTAGTAGCTGAGCGGTGTACTGGGAGGAGTGCCTGCCAAGATAAAAATAATTTACTCCGACGACTTGCTCTGAAAACACGGAGGAACAAAACAACAAACGAGTGAAACAACGCTTATATTTAAGCCCGGGAACTATACCCGTTTTGACGCTGTTTCAGGAGCTTCTCTAACATTGTTTTGAAGGCCTGTTGCTAGCTGCGGGGATCCTCGGGCTAGCCCTGTAGACACCGGGCCGAGAGAGCGCAAGGGACCGGGACAGGAGCTCAGCGGGATAACGACCAGGTTTGACTGACCCTGCCAGTCCTATCTTATAACACAACGAAGACGTAACCTCTCCTGCTCCGGGTGTCGGATATATACAGCGAAACTCCAGGCGCTCTCAGTTTGACAGCTAGCTAACATTAGCTCTGCTCTGTTTACAAGCTAGCCCAGCCCAGATAGTCTGGAGAAGTTGGCTCTTAGGTGTATTTGTTTCTGTTAGGATTTGCGTACTTGGGTGCTTCCGCCTTCATGCTAGCTGGTGGTGATTTGTAACCTTGTTGTACTTCTATGTACGTGGACTGAAGGTCGCCAGCCAGGCAGCTTGATCAAAAGGTTTCCTAGTTAAGGTTATCACATCTTATCTATACTGCTGCCCAAAGTGTGTTAGTCGTTCGAAGAGAAGGAATAGTCCTACTGAGCTGATCATCCACGCTATCTCTGACCAGTTGGAAGACAGTATCACGGATGAAGGCTCACAGAGAAGTGTGGATTTTGATGCTGTCAGGACCTACAGGTGTCAACTGTTCTTCTTGGCATTATTAATCTCACACCGACATCTGCTCCACCAGAAGCCACTGATCTGCTGCTCTGCTCCCTTGGGCAGATTTGCTCAAGAAGGATCCTCATCAAAAGAGACCGCAATGAATCGTTACCTGCCGGTGGCCCGACAGCACTTCCTGGCTGCCCTTGCCAGCACCAGTGTCGTGGTGAAGAGTATAAGTGCTGTGGTGGTTCTCCTCTACCTGCTGTCATGGGCTGTGGACACTCCATACGCACTAGGGGTGACACCAGGCTACCTCTTTCCACCCAACTTCTGGGTGTGGACGCTGTTGACCCATGGGGTGGTGGAGCAGCACATCTGGGGTGTGGCAGTGAATGTGGGGACAGTGATGGCCTCTGGGCGCCTGCTGGAGCCTCTCTGGGGCGCCCTGGAGCTCCTGATCTTTTTCGCAGTGGTTAACGTCTCTGCAGGCCTCCTGGCCGGCCTCGCCTACCTCCTCACATATGTTGCCACCTTTGACCTCACTTACCTGTTTGCTGTGCGGGCCTATGGAGCAGCCGGGTTCCTGGGAGGAGTGCTGGTGGCGCTGAAGCAGACCATGGGAGACACTACAGTGCTCAGAGTGCCTCAGGTGAGCATAACACACACGGAAAGTCATTTCTGCTCTGCATGCTTATTTGACAGCCTCTTACTAACACTTTGGTGAAAACCCTAAAAGGATACTAGAAACACAACAACACTACAAAGTGTAGCAGTAAGAAAAACAACAAAGACATTTATATTTACTGCAGGACTTCTCTACAAAATATGTTTACATTTCTTTGTGCCTGTTTCAGTGGGATGACTTCCCAGTTTCATGAATTGGGATTTTATGCTGTGACCTATTTTAGTTTGGTTTATTCTTGTCACGTAGTATACAGCACTTGCTTCTTTTAGTTTGTTTAATGACAGTGTGATATTGTTAGTAATAGCGTTTTATGAACGAACACACGTCAAATGATTGTATTGAAGCCATAAAGGCCAGTGGTTTTTAGATCGCTCAGTGCCTAGTTTGTGTTGTCTGTGATTCTCTTCCAAATGTGGGCTACGGTGTGATCTGTTCATTTAAAGATGATATCTGATACTCTTCTGCAGGGCAGCTTACACTTAATGTCCCGATAAGTGCTTAGTGTTTTGCTGAAGCACACATTAGCTACACATTCTGAATGTGTCTAAACCAGGCCATTTTTGGTGCTTTTTATGAGTTTCTATTACACTAGGTTACTTTACTGTAATGTAGGTGTAGACAATGAAACTGCCACCGGGGCACCATAGAGAATCTTACTCAAGAATATGATTACATTTTCTGCAAAAAATCCATGTGCCCTCTTGTCTGCCAATCCCACCTACACGTGTCCCCAATATGTACGGTACATAATCACCAGGTGCCCCAAACTGCCTTCAAAGTAAAAGCATAAACAACTACTTCAAGTAACTTCAATAATTACACTAAATATAAGGTACATTTACAATAAACTAAAACAGCCAGAAAATAAATGTTTAACTATTAAATAAATCAACAGGAGTAGGGCTGCACAATTAATGAAACTTTAATCAAAATGGCAATATCGACTTGTGCTGTATCCAAATGGCAGTAAGTTCTAATTTTGGTAGATGGAAACTTTTAAAAATATTTAAGTAAATTATTGTGGTGATGCATTAAGTCCCGACCTACAAATGCCATTTTTTAGACTTAATAAAATACTTAAATCCAAAATCAAACCATAATTATTTTAGTATATATTTGTAATGATTATGTGGGTACCTAATGTCGGGAATCATATCTCAATATCAGTCAAAGTTATATATTTTTTTCTCCAACTTGTGAAAGCCTTCCTTTTTAAAATCCCTCATTTCAGTAAAGCACGTTTGGAACTGTATCAAAACAAACCCTGGTACATTTGGACTCGCCTGCCACCCTGGTGTGTAACCAGCTATTGTTTGGTGTTCCACTTCCTCAATCCTGCTGACCTCAGTGAATTGTGGGAACTGGCAGCCACAGTGGTCTGTGCACCCAATAGTATCTCTCCCTGTGCCCGATGGTTTTTGTTCACAGGACCTCAAATCTGTCTCCGCCCTCCTCTCAGGTGAGACTCAAAGCAGCACCGGCCCTGGTCCTCCTCTTCCTTTCCTTGCTGCGCCTGTCGGGGCTGCTGGAGAGCTCCGCCCCCCTGGCTGCGTACAGCTTCGGCGCCCTGTCCGGGTGGGTGTACCTGCGCTTCTACCAGAGGCACAGCCGGGGCCGCGGGGACATGTCGGACCACTTCGCCTTCGCTAGCTTCTTCCCGGAGGCGCTGCAGCCGGCCGTGGGGCTGCTGGCGGGGCTGGTGCACGCCGCCCTGGTGAAGCTGAAGGTGTGCAGGAAGATGGTGAAGAGATATGACGTGGGGGCGCCCTCCTCCATCACCATCAGCCTGCCAGGGACAGACCCCCAGGATGCAGAGAGGAGGAGGTGAGTCACATTCTGTTCTTAGTCATCTCATGGAAAAGGTGGTTGGGTATATTGGTTCATTAAATGTATGACACTGGCCTGTTACAGTCTAGTAGAGTTCAGGGGTACCTTCATGAGCCTTTGCATATGGTTTAGTTGACCTTTACAATAATCTACATTAAAGCGTTTAGTGTAAATTGTAGATTAAAGGGGGCCTATAATGCTCATGTTCAGGTTTCATATTTGGTGCCTCTACCGTGACATATCACATGCTTTAATGTTCAAAAAGCTCTTTCTTTTTCTCATACTGCCTGTGCTGTAGCATCTCTGTTCACCCTCTGTCTGAAACCAGAGCCCAGTCTGCTCTGATTGGTTAGCTGGCCGACTCTGTCGTGATTGGTCAACCGCTTAGAGAGGTCTGGTGCCATATCCTATCACGTACACTGTGTTGGAGCGCTAGCCAATTGAAGCGCGATGGTTATGTCACTTTGTCGCGGAAGTAAACAAAGGAGTCCAATTAAGGCTTTTCAGGCAGGGGGGAATGTGTGGGAGAGAAACTCCCTCTAGTGGCAAATGGAGCATTTTAGCCTTTGCAGCCCATTTCCACACACAACAACCTACATTATAATTACACAAATAATGCATTTTATTTATATAGGCTTCTTTCCAGGCTCTCAAGGTCAACGTATATAACACACTAGAGGAAAGGGTAAACCCAAAAAAGCATAATAGGGACCCTTTAAATGCTCTCTATGGCAACAATATGTTGCTGTACCAATAATACATTACCTTCAAATCTTCTCATGTGGTTCCAATGAAAGAGTAGTCATCCCTCATGATCTAAATGTTGATTCAGAAGTTGTTGATACTGAATACTTTCAATTTGAGTAAATAATGATCATCTTCTATTTCATTAATGTCGATAAATATAAAATATTGTTGACTGCTAACATTTTCCCAATAAGGGTCATTAAGTAGCTGTTCTGGGGCTTTCTGTGATGTCACATATTGTTCAGCAGTGAAATATTGTTTAATGATATAATACCATTGTCATCAGAAAGAAACAGAATGCACACAAGGACCCGTGACCGATTTAATAAATACACACTCACCCATATAGTCAAAGAAATACTCCTAGAGGAGACGAATAACAAAAGCAGTGTATATCTAACCTCTGTGCTCTTTTCCAGTCATACTCCTCAAACAGATCATGCATTCACTCTTAAACACACTCACTAATCTCTCTTGCTGTCAGAGGTTACAGTCCATGGCCTTTCCTTCTGCTCCTTTGTCCAGCAGACACACTCTCAAGCTGTCACACAGATTCAGTTACAGAGATAGATCTCTCTTTCACACTAACACAGACCTGCACCCCTGTAATTGTCACGGGGTAATTTGATACTTTCAACCAACTCTGTCCTTTGTGGCAGGATGTCCCTTTGTGTTTCCTGTCTATCTACACTGTCCTGACTGAACATTAAAAGCCTCAACTTATCCATCTTCCATTCAGCATAGCCATTGAGGCCTCCTGCTGCACATGCTTAAACATCACATACATATTATTACACATTTACCCAGAAACCTGTTGAACTCCATAGGCTCCGGTCTGCCTTTTGTAGGTGCTGTTCTCTTCCTCGGGTATGACACATTAAATATGGCTGCCGCTGGAAGAAACCCTCTATGCTTTGTTTTGATTTGCTTTGGATTAAGAGGAATGCCTTCTGCTGACTGGCTAATTAACCTCATGGTGATCATTTTCAATGTAATTGTTACGTCTCCTAAATAAGGCCATTAAATCAGCCTCCCTTATTCTGTACCTTGTCCGATTTTGTTTTTATTTGTTTTATGTCTTATATATATATATATATATATATATATCAGTGTTTCCCCTAGGATGGAGTCATAGCAGCGGTGCTAAGGCACGTGAGCCCAGCATAATGTGAGTGCGGAGCGCGTGGAATTTTTTAGTGTGTGCGAAGTGCGCCCCGCCAATTTGTTTCTATGTGTCTGCACAAGACAGGCTCTTGAGGCCTAGTACCAGGGCCGGTTCTAGACAATTTGCTGCCCTAGGTGATATTTTATGTGTAATGAATAAATGAAAAATCTCTACAAAAGACAAATACACTGCAAAAACAGAAACTTATTGACACGGGTAATAGACGTCAAAATGGCTTCAAATGTATTCAGTATTGTATGAACATGTTTGAATTGGGGGGTGGACGTCAAATCCTCTAGAGGGGTCCGGGGTATGTCCCCCCGGGTAGATTTTTTTTGAACATTTTACAGTAAAATGCTTCAATCTGGTGCACTTTGAGCACACAATTACTCGAGACCTGATCTAGGGGGCACAACTCTAAAACGCCCATATGAAAAAGATCGGTTTACATTTTAATAATCAAATAAGTATGTGAACATAACCAATAACCTACCATAGCCAATAACAAATAAATGTAGCTTATTTTATTTTTGTTGTTCATTCATATCTTATTTTACCTAGTTAACATTTATTATGCATATTTTGATCTCTGTATACATTGGAATGATTTCAAACCTGTTTTTATTTATCCTAATAATTATAAAGGAGTGCCTTGGAAATATGTGTTTACATAATTTGTAAACAAATATTTGTTTGAGACCCACTGAGATAACTTAGACTAAAATTAACTATCTAAACACTCAGAGAGTCCTTTACCTCACTGAGCTTCTCAGTCTGACAAGAGAGCTCTCCTCCACCCTGGTTGTAGAAACATCTACTTCTTATATCCGTTAGCGCAGCTAGCACCAGATTCTAATAACAACAGTGCCGGTACCGGTGCACCCTCTCCTCTGCTCGCTCCGCTCGCACTTTGGCTGTGAGCTGCGGGCGCCTGATAAGCCAACATCCCCCACTTTCATCACTTACAGCGCCCACCGTACAGGGCAAATTAAACGTGTAACCGGGGTGAAGAGGGTGTTACATTTACTTAATTATGAATGTTATTACATCAAGGCCGAAAATTTGGATGAGCGCCAACGGTGAAAAATGTTTTTTCCCTCCCAGAGCTACCAGCGCAGCGCCCCCCAGATCTGGCGCCCTAGGCGACCGCCTGTGTCGCCTATGCCAGTAACACAAATACTACAAATCCACATAACAAACAATCAAAAATGAAAAAGGGTCGCCACTTATTATTATTTTAATAATAGCAGCGGCACTCATATTTCAGCAGCGGCGCTGCGCCGCCACTATTTGTATATAGGGGAAACACTGTATATTCATGTTGCATTGTGGTAGGAGCCTGCATTGCCATATCTACACTGTGGCTACTGTGCATATGACAATAAATAAAACCTTGAATCTAATATCAAAACATATAAAAGATCATCTGAAATGTATATTCAAAGAAGAATTCCAATATTCTTAAAGTCCAAGGTTTAAATGTCCTGTTTTCAGTCCAAAACCCCCAAAAATTAGTTTATTATGATATAAAACAATGTAAAACAAACCTTTTGTATTTGAGAGTTTGAAATCTGCATTTCCTGCCATTTTAACAATTAGTTGAAACTGAAACTAACATCTCTCTTTCCCTCCTTCCAGACAGCTGGCTCTGAAGGCTCTGAACGAGCGTCTGAAGCGTGTGGACGACCAGTCCGCCTGGCCCAGCATGGACGACGAAGACGACGAGGAGGACGACGAGATCAGGACGGATACGCAGCCGCTCCTCCCCTCCTCCTCCTCCTCCTCAGGGGGACCTGCCGGCGCCTCTCTCTCCTCCACCTCCTCATCCTCAATGTCACAGAGCAGCGGGGTGGCGTCCACGGGCGGAGCGCAGCACCCCGAGTCCAGCATCATTAGCTTCGAGGACGCCCCTTCTAGATCGTAACAAATTGAACACGCTGCGTAGAGAAACCCTCGCTCTGTGACTCCAATGACAGTGAGAACACACTCGATATCACACACACACACAAACACACACACAACATGACCAGCTCATACACACGGCCGTGCGCTCACAAACACACTGTTGGTAACTGTACAGTGCTTTCAGTTCAGACATGTTGTAAATCTCAGTGTAGTTGGGCAAACTGGACTCTCAAATTCTTCTCCTTCTTCCTGCAAAGGCGACCAGAAATGCTGTCTTTGTGGACTTAAGCTCAACTCTCGCTCCTCTGCTTCATGTCTCTTTCTCTTGCTTTCTAAATAAATAACAAAATGGGTGTACAACATTCTTTTTATAGTAATTTTTCGGAGCAGCCGTAGTTGTTCTCTGATTGCCTGAGAAATACGTCAGTGACAAACACTGAATTCTTGTCAGAAGGTTGACCCTAAGGAGCGCTCACTGGGCCTTGAAGTGTACCCAGGTGTGTAACGGAGGAAGTATGAAAAGCACGTACTCTGAGATGTGCTGCCCGGAGGAAAGAAGCTGCTGCAGGTCTGTCCTGCTGAAAAACTATGATACAAAACTTCAAGATTTTGAAGAGGTGCCAGATGAGAGGAATCCAGACCAGGTTCAATTGCTTCCCGGTGTGTCTCTGAAACAGCAGGCAGACAAATGGAAAGCCTCCCCCACCTTTTTTGATCCCATTTGTTGTACAGTGGAGAACATTTTTGATTTCTTTTCTTTTTTTATTCAAAATCAAAAAACACCTTTTGTTCCTGTAAAAAAAACAGATACGTGAATGGCGTTACCCCTACACACAGATCTGTTGTGTGGATGTTTTAAGAGTTATACGTTGTAGGTTCATTTCAAACATCCTCTTGTACTGTTTTACACTTCCACCGTCTACGATCTGAAATGACACAAGGATCATCAATAGCTATTTAACTATCTGAGTGCATGTGATACAGAGAGGGGTCTGTCGAGATTGTGTGCGTCATTTGCAGAGACAGGCAGGAGAAGGGTAGAGATGAGGCGTGATGGTCATGCAGGTATTTACAGAGTAGCAGTTTGTATCTGTGCTGTCACTTGTTATATAAACGACTGCGCAGACATTAAACAGTAATCAGCCATTTCCCAACAACGTCCTTTGAATTTATAACATCCGTCATTTCTAAACTCTCGATGCCAAACAGAGCTGGTGGTGAATTATTTTCTAGGGAGGTTGACTGGCAGCTAAATTGTCCCATATAAAACGCATCATAGATTCTATGCAGACCAAAAAGGTCAGTTGATTTATTCATTTTGTTGACAGTCATTGGTGCAGATGTTGCCGCAGATTATGCTAACGTTCAAGCCATTAAATTCCCAATTTCCCTCCTGTCCTCGTTGATTAAAGTCGGAAGCAGCCAATACATTATTTCAGCTATGCGATCACGGTGATGACAAATCTTATAAATTGTGATGTTCAAAGTCTTCCTGGGACTAAAGTGGATTATTGACAGTCTGACTAAGGTCATCTGTCCTTTATTTCACAAACCATCCTGGAAAATAAAACGGTTTGATTTCAAGTACCATCATCACCTCAGTAAGTCATCAGAAGCATTCCAAATTACTAACATTAAATCTCGAGAAAAACATTTTTAATTTAAATGTTTTAATACATGTTCAATCAAATAAGGAGTTTTGGTTTTTATATCTAAAAATCTAATATGTGTTATTTATTGCAGTGGCCTTACTGATCATTTTATTTGTCGCTAATTGAGTTGGCATTCATTTAAACAAATAATAACAAACAAGACAGGTTTTGTTCTGCCACGTGTCGCCCCTCTATTATAAATGTCCGACCCCTGTTCACCCGGATAAATTGGCCTTTGATCTGTAATGTGATTTTGGGATGGATATTTGTTGATATCTGATAATCAAGCAAATGGTGTGTGTAGTGGTGGAGGATATTTTGGTATGTGCGGGGAAATGGCGGAAAAGTCTGATTCCTTGACTTGATCATTTGTAGTTTGGAGTAATAGCATCACAAGATTAGCTCTTGAGACATAGTGCCCTCTGACTCAATGTGTTGACGCTACAATGCTACGAGTTAAGGAACACATGCTCCTGGGAAATTGTTGACTTTCTTGACAAAAAAGTCACGTTCAAACTTTCAACAGCTTACATTTTGTCCCCTTTAGATTTCCAACCCGTGCTTCTGTTTGAATCTGACAGTGTGCTCCAGATGAACCATGTGAAATACGGCAAATTCAGATGAAATATACGGTTTGAACTCTTAGTTTAGCATTGAAAAACGGTTGCTTTTCCCCGTATGGAAAGGTGTAATGTATGGGAAGTGATAAGCCATAATAGAGTGATGTGATTCTGTGTGTTCTGTGTTTCTCCTTCTGCTCATGTCACTCTGCTCTTATTTTGGCTACAAGATGTTTACGTCGGTGTCCACGCTTTATATGAATGAGCTGCGTTATTGATATAACTGAATGGACAGAAATGAAACACAGCTTCAGGTTGTAGAAGGCAGAGCTCAAATGTCTGTAGCAAAGTAGCAAGGGTGGAAAAGTGTCAAAACTAATTACAGATTTTAACCGCGCAATGACAGTTTTATGGTGTCATCTCGCACCTTTTTTTAATTGCGAGTTACTCTGGAAATGACATGTTATCTGGTTTGGCTTAGCTGCTAGGCTTGCATCATACCTTAAAGTCAGCAATGCAGTGAAACACGTTCTTACATGGATGCCATTGCCAACGATGCAGTTGTGTAATCCGGTGAAGTTGTGTAAATGAAGCGTGTTGGAATGCTCTAGTTGGCAGTCAGAGGTTTCATTCTGCCTGGCCACACCTCCATACCTGATTCCTGTATTTACATTTGTTCTGGCTGTAAACATCCTCAATGAGAAGAAAAGAGACAGACCGTCAGTTTGAATAATGCCAATTTATCGTCGCTCTTGAAAAGTAGAAGAGCTACAGTCGAGGATAATGAGTGTGTTGTCGTTTTAGGTTATAATCAAGCACTTTATTGCTGGAATTCAATGTGGTTAAAGACACGGTTTATAAGTGTTGTGCTGTACACTAGTATCTTATCATTATTAAAGACACACCGCAGACAGGAAGCCAATTTGAAACCCTTAACGAGTGCTTTGGCAGCTTCACCCAGACAATTCGATTCTCCCTGGATGGTATCCTGTCAAAGTAGCAAATTCAAGTCCAGTTTCTCTTATCATTTTATATGTAAACTGGAGAAAAAAATTGTTTTAATGACACCGCCGGGGAGACAAAAGCTCATGGACAATTTACATTTCAAAGTTGCTAATTGGCTTATTTTTTGAAAGGCTGGCAACAAATATCGTATTAAATCTAATTGTTTGGAGACTTTGGGGAAACATCTTGTAAATGAAAGCTGTCCTCCGGCCCTGAAATGAATGACATCATATGAGACTGCTCTGTGTGTGTGTCCTGTTGGGAAGGGGGGTTCATTCACAGCAATGTTTTACTTTTCTCAAATAGTTTTCAGTACTTTCATTTTCCTTTTCTGTCCCTACTTTTGCACCAACAGATCGTGTTCATACTAATGACAGTCGTTCTCTCTATCTATCTCTGTTGCACAGACTTTTCTGTTTTGGTTTTCAGATATTTGACTTTATCTCTATATGAAATAAAAGACGATTGTATGAAATAAAAATATGTTTTTCATTCTTTTTTGTGACATTTGCTTTCCTTCTGTGGATGTGATTTGACATTAAAGGTGGGCTACATAGTGGTGGGATGATGTGACCTGTACAATCCTATAAGGAACCGTACAGAATGATCTATAGGAGGAAATCCAAGTGTTCTACCAGATCTTGAGTATGCATACAATTAGCATAGCAATTACTCAAATCATATATGACACCCTTTTGTCATGTGTCACTGCTGAGTATTAGGGTCATTCATAATTACAAAAATATGTTTAATTCAGACATAATACTCAACTACCTACAGTTTTCAAGGTTTACAATAACATTTCTATTAATCAATCTAAATGAAATTGTTTTTTAAACCCAATTTATTTGTCAAAATGTATGGTATGGTATGCAACTTTCAAGGGTACAGTATTTGTTTGATCATTCATCAAATCAAAATTGAAAACAGGAAAAAGGTATATGCAAATAGCCTTAATCAATTTAGTGAACTTTATATTACGACACATTTGACTGTACATGGATGTTTCATTAGACAAACGTATAAAGTGTTATGCACATAGTGTTTTATAATTGTATTTTAATATTAAATAACATGTTATCACTGACATGTAATAGTATTTTGTTTGTTTGTAAATGTGTGAGTAATTTTATATTGTGCACAACTTCCCAGTATAGTAAATGCATAACATTGTAAAAATACATGTGTAAGAGTCTAAAAATGTAGTCGCAAAAATAATTAGTATATTTTCTCTTTGAGATGTAGTGGAGTAAAAGCATAATGCAGAAGGTCGGAATTGTACTTAATTACAGTAGTTAGGCTACTTAGTCAACGTTGGTTATTACATGTTTCTATTCGTTTTAATCTCTTTTATATTTGTGGTTATTTCTCCCTTCGTTTCTCTGAATTTGATGAGTTACCTCATCTGCCCGCCAGGTGGGGCAGTAACCACAGTTTTCTCATGACTGCAGGCAATACAACTAACGTTACAGTGTTGGCCAAGCTTTAATTGGCTCAATTAACTCTGATTGGGGGAATAACACAATTTACTGAAAACGATATGTGTCTCCTAAGGACATAACCCCAGCATTGTGTAATGGATAAGTGCAGTGTCCATTATTATGTATCATTTGTTTTTCCAGAAGGTAAACTAAATAAGAGTTTAACATGGGACAGCTTACTAAACAATGCCAGTGGTAGCCTACTTCAGATATAAGGAGTTATTTACAGTAACTCATGTTGGACCCAGGTTAATAGTTAAATAAAAACTACTAAGAATAACTTTTTTTTAGACCCTTACATTTATAAAGTTGTGTTGGAAGGTAAAATAACACCCTACTGTTACAAACACTAAAAGTTGAGAACATTTCACGTCTGAAAATAGACTGCGTTTATAGCTCGCCGTTACCTTAGTTACTAATTTCCATACAGTTGATGAGCCGGTAACTCTGCTCGTACACCTCGTGCCCGCGCAGGTGTGGCTCTCGGGCTCGTGCCCGCCACCCCTCCCCCAGCTACAAACTACAAACCGTGGCTGCGCGCTCCCGCGAAGTAATTCATTGTATCAGATTGAGACGGGAGGAAGAGCGACTCGACTGGTCGGCAAAGCAACTCTGCTCCGGGAAACATTGTAACTCCGACTGCAAGCCACATACAACTGCAGGTAAACTACTTTCTGGGGTACCAGACCTTGATAAAGTGCTCATATCTCGTATTTTAAAGTTCTAAAGTGGACGGGAGTATTTTAAAAAGTTGTCCAGAGCTTTTAGAGGCCGTGCTAGCGAGGCTCAAAGCTAGCGAGGTTAGCTAACGTTAGCGTTTCCCCTAACCGACCTCGATTTCAAGCCGCTTCCGCACTTGCCACACACACTCATGCTACGGAAAAAAATGCTGTATTCTCAGTGTAGAAGCTTCTCTGACTGAAACACCATGGCCAGACTACACCGTGGGCTTTTATTCAGCTGCAAGAACTTATGTGATGTTTGCACATTTAACCGGTAAAACTGGCCTACATTGGCGATCCAACCATAGCCAAGCAATGAGGCTCTTTTCCTGACTTGCCCGGCTGACCAGGCGGCTTCCCAACCGGTCAGATGTGCCTGCTTTAGGTCGTTTTTTTGTTAAAGTTAGACGTTAATGTTTTAGTAACGTGACAATATTAAGGAACGGATAAAGCACCACGTGCCTTCTTTAAACACCAAATCAGTATTTTCTTGTGTTGTAGAATGTAGGACATGTCGGTGACTAAAAGGCAGTCTCTAGTTTATAGTGGCGTTTAAGTTTTTCTAATACAATGTTTTGTTATTAGCAGTCTTTCACTCTTGAGAAGTCATGTGGAAAGTATATACGGGTCTATGTATTTAGTTTGGATCGGGGCCACCCACCCATTCTTCCACTGCGGACACACTAGCCATCTGTTGCCGCTGTGATGACGCCATCTTTCTGGTGACCCACCCAGTAGCTAGCTGGTTTAAAAACAATGTTTGACTAAACACTGGGAGCTCTCACAGGCGAGAAACACAACTTTCTTTTTCTTCTGAGCCATGGGTACAGTGGCTTATTTCACGAAGCATTAGGGAATGTTCTAACCAGTCATGCTAAAGTCTTACATATTTGACCTCCTATGGCTCATGGTTACTGATCAAATTATGTCACTTTTTTATATTCACAACGCTCATTGATCATACGACAGTATTCTGAATGTGAGTTTGTAATATGTAGCAGTAAATCAAAGTCAGAGATATTAGGGAAAACAGCACTAATGTCCATGCTGTTCAGACTGGTGGATTAATTTCTTGTCAATTTCACCCTGACAGACTTAAAGAAAATGTTCTCATTGAAGTGTAAAGCAGGAGAATACCTTTTTTAAAAGCCAATTCAACCAGAAATAAATTGGTGTCTCATAGCACAGTGTCATAAAGATATAATATGGCACCCACACATTGATCTAAATAGGGATTTATTGCAAGCAGACGAAAGATGGTTTTCCCAATTGTAATTGTTATGGCTCAGTCCAATCTTTTGGTTTGGAAGAATCAGTGACATTGTGTCTTACGGTCCGATAATTCAATGCTTCTATTAGCAGTATGATATGATCAATCTGGGTGACTTTTATTAAATAAAAAATGACATGTTCGTGAGCACATGCATGCTGTAGCATTCATCTGTATCATGTAGATAAGACAGGTTAGCTAACTGCCCTGTTTGGGTGCATACAGCACTTACCTCAAGGGAGATTGTATTACCATGTTGTGTGTGTGTGTGTCTGCACACATTGTTAAAAAAACATTCTTCTGTCACAGTTATGGATATATTCATAATGTTTCCGCCCACTTAAATGCATGTCAGATGGCAGACGAAAACCACCTGTCATATTTCTGTCAGAAACTGAAATATTCATCAGCCAACAGTCAGTGAACCATCACTAAGCCGGGGCAAATTTTCCGCGCTTATGAATGCGTGGGGTATTTCCTGGCATAAACACACAAACACAGGCCTTTTGATGCGACTGTTGCCTGTGCGGGGTTTTCTAAAGAACAGGCTGATGAATCATGAAGTGCAATAAAGCTTTGTCATACAATATAACAATGCAGAATCTATAGTATTTCTCTTAACACTTTCTTCAGCAGCGAACATGCCATACAATTGATTCATTTTTGATGGAAACTGGTTGTGTGGACACATGAGTGGGTTTGACTGGCAGGCCTGCTGTCTCAAAGGTTGTCTGTTATAGCTTGATAGGTTGGCGGCTTACTTAACAATCCCAATAGACGAGACCTCTCAAACATGGCATTCCTTTGAATAATTGCGTGGTTTATTTAGTCAGGAGTATTCCCTTTTGCTCTCTCTGTATCTATCCTAATCTGCTAATATATGTTGGGTTATCCCTGTCTGTCTCTTCATTTCTTCTCAGGGTCTCTTTAGCTAGCATGCAGATGGGGTGGTGATTTGTAGCGTTGTCCTTTTTGCCGACCATGATTACAAATTTACCAGCGGATTAAGTCGGATTTGAACTCAATTTGATGTTGCTGTGACCATTAGCCTAGTCCACATAAACAACCTTTTCCTTTTCTTGGTGTATGTAAACATTTAATATCTATTCACCAATGAAGACAGCCAGCTGTAGTTGGTGTTACATCTCTTCACGCGTGCACCACTTTAGTTCTTGACAAGCCTGTTTAATATTTTGGCTTGGCTGTTGGCCAAGTTGTCTGGCAGACATGACTAACATATTAGCAACATCCCAAGATGATGTGTGTGGTTGGTGGTGGCTTTACTTTCTGTTCGTTTGTGTCATGAAGCTGCAGGCTATGGTTCCAGAATTGGGAGCGTTTTCACTGGAAATATATTTAAATGTTTAGAAAAGGAATAGTTAACATTTTCAGATGGATTTATTTGTATTCCAATGTGTCGAAAACTAGCCAGATGCAATACATTTTTATCCAGATTTTTGGGACAAACCACTCGTGCATTCTAGGTCTGATGGATTTGGACATAAACGCGAGTGAAGTATAACCGGACGCGAGAGAGAGATCAGCACCTGCAGCTCTGCCCGCTGTGAGGGACCGGTGAGCGGAGCAAAACACACCTTTAGACCTAACACACTTAGCTATGGCACTGTCGTATTTTGAACATTGAATTATTCCATTTGATAATATGTAATCAACTCAGGCACCCTCCCAAAAAAAATTAATTAAAAAAGAATTAGAATAAAAAATATTCATAACTCATAAGAATATTCGATTAATCGTTCCCATCCCTAGTGCATTCCTGAAGTAATTGTTCTCGTCTCACAAACCTGACTGGTTTCCCTTCAAATAAAATAATAAAAACAGCTTTTAGCATTGCTGACATTTTGAATACAGTACATGGGAAATGTTGGCACTATTGAGGTATTTGTTGTGTAGTTTGGTGTAACCCTTTATTCTGTGGAACGGTGTCTATGGATTGTCCTGCTACACACGGCGAGTCAAGTGGTTGTTGTCTGTTGGCTACTCGACCGAAATTAATCAGCGCTAGATTATCCTTGCTCAATTAGCTTGCTCCAAGATGATACTTTGATCATCGTTTTTATTCACATCGGAGTTTGTGCTTCTGCAATTGTATGTTATTGAGTTCAGACCGTTCAGACACAACAGTCTCCGCTGCTAATGGAGATTTTCCTGTTGTGCCCCGTCCTTATTGTGTTAAGGGATTTCCTGCCTCATTTTTGTTGGCCAGACATTTTTCTACGTACTTGCTGGCAAATTGCACTCTGAATACTGTCAATGATAGAAGCTTCTTTGCCTTATATGAACACCAGATTGTAGACTCCTGTTGTCTGGTAAGCTGCTTTGTGGGACTCATGTGTGGCGCCAATGATTTGCTTGTAGGCACCTAGGCAGCATTAGTTCAAAATGGGGGCACATTGTTATTTACCATGGTTAACCCGCTGGTCAAACGTTTCAAGCATTGACCAGACACCAACCTCGAGGCTACAGCTGCCCCCGTTTTTGTCTTCTCTTTTCTGTTTTTCAAATCATGGGGGAATGGGCTAATCTTTTTCGACACTGCTGTCCTACTTTAAGGATTAATCTACAATTTATAGAAAGCTTGCAGCACCTCACAGTGCTTAAGTGCAATTTAGGGTCAGGAACTAATGGGCCTGAGGGCTAAAAATATGTATAATCTAAGGCCATTTTATTTGGGAGTAATGATTAATCAGAGGTTTTACAGTATTCTTGCCATAAACTCATTAATCATTCATCCTTCAACATATGGGATTACTGGTATGCCCAATGTGCCACAGCAGGTGTGTGGGAACAACATGTTGGCTTTTCATCTGAAAGGTATGGAAATTCAAACTGAAGCAGTAGAAATGTAGGCAGCTTACAGTAGTCGAAAATGTCAGTTGCTTACAAACTGCTGTATGGACCAAAACAAATCAAGGGGGAAGGAAGACTGACTGATTGGGGCCAGAGACCCTCTTCCTATGCAAAGCCTGTTTCAGATTAATAACCTGTTTTTAGCAGTGAAATCCTTTTTTACAGAAACATTTAAACCCACAGTCTCTATTCAAAGGGGCAAAGTAAATCAAGGAAATAAAAGCTCTAACCTGGGCTGTGATAGCGCCATGTTAAAGCTCCAGAGATCATTTCAGAAAGAACAGGAGTGGCATCGGGGAGTTTGCTCTCTATCGAGCCTCCCGCTGACTCACTGTGAAGGAGATAGCAGGCTGGAATACATGATTGACAGCGCACGGTGCTGCACCTTTTCGAATCAAGGAGGAAACAGCCCGTCAGGCGTATGATGTATTACCCTCTCTATATGGGGTCCGCTTGTCCTTGTGCAGTTAGTAAGTACACAGTGCATGTACTGTGTCAGTGTGAAAGTTGTCTCTGCAGCAGTGCCTCAATGACAAATGAGGTGCGTTTGATGTGCTCTTGGGGAACAAAGCCGCTGTGCCTTTTGGACGCAGTTCTTCGTGTATGAAAGGAAATGGCCGCTTCCTGTTTCATGTTGTGATCACATTCTGCTCCTGGAAAAAATGTGGCCCTTATTCTTTTTATCATACACCGGCTAGACTTCAAGAGAAAACGTTAGGAGTTTTAACCTAGTTCCTGTGTTTGTGATTTTCAAAAGGAATTTCCTGATATGTAGTGTTCGAAGCTGCTTTCAGCCAATGACACGAGACTACATGATTGACATTCATTTGCCCCAACTTCCCTTAACGTTGTTGGGCAAGCTTGTTCTCTTCCACCCACGCTGACACGTCTGCAAGGTTGTTTATTGTCATGAACAACTGGAACTATAGCTGCATCTTTTACTTCCTCGTGGCTCATGGTTTGCTCTTCTGTAATGACATTTTTATGCTGACACCTGTATGCTGCTAAGGATGGGACAGGAACCTGCAGGGCAGAGACGTGCAAAGATACTTGGGCGGTACTGGTGCAATCTTAAAACGGCTCTCCTATTGTACTTTACTCCTTACTCAAGCTGTACATGCTCATCAGCATACATCCTGATCAGATACTTGATAAAAGTATGACACAGGACAACAGATCTGTCTTCACAGATTCAACCTGCTTGTTTGTATTGAGCGCTCTATCGGTTACACTTACCTCATATGCAGCTAGTCTGAAGGTTGTTTGTGATTTCAGGTCTTCTTTTACACATACTGCCCTAACATATGAAGTAGGGATGGGAACGATTAATCGAATATTCGAAATTATTATTCGAGTGATGCTTAAGTTGATTACATATTATCAAATTGAATAATTCAATGTGTATATATATACGACAGTGCCATAGCTAAATGTGTTAGTTGACGTCTAAAGGTGTGTTTTGCTCCGCTCACCGGTCCCTCACAGCAGGCAGAGCTGCAGGTGCTGATCTCTCTCTCGCGTCTGGTTATACTTCACTCGTGTTTATGTTCAAATCCATCAGATCTAGCTAGTTCTAGCCAATGATATGGCTGCTGCCCCTCCCTACACGCAGATCACGCAGACTCAAACCTCATCTTAGGCCCAAATGTGGCCCAAATGCGCTCCGCAGCCGTTGCGAGGTTCCGGTGCTAACAGTTCATGAGCGTGCTCCCCCGCCCCCTGTCAACACTCGCGACACATGAGTGGCCAGCCTAAACAACAAAAAGCGCTGCTTGGAAACCGTGTGTGGCGGCAAAGTACATAGACATTTTAACTGGAGAGATTTAGTTTTGCCAGTATTCAACATATTTTACCAGTCATAGTCCGGTAATTATTTACACTCTAAGAAGAGTCCTACACAACAGACATGGTGTCAAAAAGGGGTAATGTGTGGAAATATTTTGACCAGGTTAGTGAGTGCGGTGTAGAGGTCAAACTATGCCAAATTAAACTTATATATACATACTATACCTTGCTATACCCGCAACCTCCGTTCCAGCTGAGAGGGTCTTCTCTACAGCTGGGCTGATTGTGAATCGCTTCCGCACATGAAAGCTGTAGGCCTATAGCTGTCAAACTGTGGTCGCCAGTTCAATACATTTGACAAATGTGACTTGGTTTCTACACTTATTTGAACATGTATTTATTTATTTACAAAAGTTATTGAATTCTTTTTTTCGATATGTACATTTCGGTTAACCGGTTAACCGTTTTTTGGAGGGTCGAATATTCTAATATA
>NW_011336803.1:210854-219693 GCF_000735185.1 Notothenia coriiceps | reverse complement strand
ATACCTTGCTATACCCACAACCTCCGTTCCAGCTGAGAGGGTCTTCTCTACAGCTGGGCTGATTGTGAATCGCACATGAAAGCTGTAGGCCTATAGCTGTCAAACTGTGATCACCAGTTCAATACATTTGACAAATTCGTCTTGGTTTCTTCCCCTTTTTGAACATGTATTTATTTATTTCCAAAAATTATTTTTAAAAAAATTGGGTGAAAAAAAGCGAATATTCTTGTGGGGAAAAAAATGTTACCCAATTTCTTTTTTTTATAGGATATGTACATTTCGGTTAACCGTTTTTTGGGGGGTCGAATGTTCGAATATACATTTGCTTTCAAATTCCCATCCCTAATATAAAGTGATTCCTGCTCTCGTGGGGCCACATGTGCATTTATTAAGCCTCGCCGTTTGCAAGTCTTCCTTACCTCAGGGGAAAAACCATAATCCCAAATATGACATTACATTTCTGTCTTGGCACTTTTTCAGATTCCATTTTTTCAAATCTAACCCCCCTGAGAGAATCTGAACTTCAGGTTGAGAACTGCTTTTTTTTTCTCTCAGCGCTGTGGTTAAATGTGTTAAGTGAAGTGTTGCATTGGGAACCTGCTCTGTGCAACACTACCCAACACATAGTCTCGCTTACAGGCCACACATGTTGCACACAATTGTATGTTTTATTTGATGTGTATGCATCATATCGGATCATTTGTTGTGTATTCCCCTCGACAACCACACTTCTAACAGTTTTAGATAGTCAGTAACAACAGTTCTGATTGTGCTTAATGTTGTGTTTTTCCAGTGGCTCCTTGATCCTAACCTCCTCCTCCGTGTTTTCCTCCAGGGATGGCAGCCATCCGCAAGAAGCTGGTGATAGTGGGGGATGGAGCTTGTGGAAAGACCTGCCTTCTGATTGTCTTCAGCAAGGATCAGTTCCCTGAGGTCTACGTGCCCACCGTGTTCGAGAACTACGTCGCTGACATCGAGGTGGACGGCAAACAGGTGAGGCAACGTCACCGGCCACTGCCGCAACACATCTCTCTTTCAATCTTTCCAATGTTTTGTGTTTGAATCAAGGGCTAATTTTCTCCTTGGTGCTTAATGATGCTCCAGCTTTAATTCTACCTTGAGGGCAACGTGTGGATAAAACGCCACTGTTCCATTTTTCACATCTTCCCTCACATTGCAGCTGTTGCCAAGTCGGGCCTGTTTAAAGAGACTGCTTCCTTTGGGCTGAGTCACTGGCTCTCAGATTGATTGGCAAAATGTTTGTCTGGATTCTGGGTCGTCTTTTACGTTTCTGTGTTCCATCAGAAATGCAGTCAATTGCTATGCTTGCTCACACTAACCAGGGCTCTTGAATTGTTATGTATTAGATTGTATAAAAAAGACGTCAAAGACGTCCTATGTGGATACACATTGATGAAAGATTATATGCCAAATCTAAATGAATCCTTTATACCCCCAGAACCAGCACATTGTAAGAATATGAATGTTTAAAACATGTGTAGCTCAAATGAAGAGGCATTTGCTCTCTGGAGTAAGACTCATTGTGGCTTCCAGCTTCGGGATGTACTCCTATTTTTTAAAGCACACAGCTCCAAGGCCTGACCTCATTGTTGGGCAATGGGATGCTGGGATTTTGAATCTTTATTGGCTTTTGGCTCTAACCCTTTTCGCTGCTGGGGTGGACTCTGACTACTTCTTGTCAAGTGTCAAACTCTCCAAATCTGGTTCCTTTTACCCGATTTAGCTTTGCAGTCTGCTCGGTTTTTATTTCCCAAAAATAATTCCCTTTTTAATGAACATTTTACCAGCATTACAGAGATGCTCCACCAATAGAAATGCATGAGTTTCTGATTGAATCTCTTTTGTTTAGACTTGTAACTCTTGTTCCTATCATAGAATATCGTCCTCATGGAAATGGGGGGAAAGCCCCCGAGGCTTGAGCTCTGCAGCAGGAATCTTGTGATCATGGCGCAATCAGTTCTTCTTGTCCGTTGTGGACCTTGTTTATTATCTCATTTACTTTCGGGCTTCAATGTGAAAGTTGTGCTGATCATATTGGACGTGGTGTATTAACTTCAGTTCTTCCCCTTCTCTTTGTCCGTCTCCTCTTGATGTGTGTGTGTCTGTCAGGTGGAGCTGGCTCTGTGGGATACTGCGGGTCAGGAGGACTATGATAGGCTGAGACCTCTCTCCTATCCAGACACTGACGTCATCCTCATGTGCTTCTCCATAGACAGCCCCGACAGCTTGGGTGAGTACAAACCACACCCACACACACACACACACATTCATACATGACATAAAACCACATTGCAGAGGAACTGCTTACGTTTGCGCATACACACATACCCTAGAGTCTAGACAAATCGTGTGTCATTCAGGGGCTTGCAGCAATGCTGGAAACGTAAAAAAGTCATCCAGTTCCTGTCCTAATGATTATGAACAGTACTTCTGTGATCACATCAAAATAAGGTGATATAAGCTGAACATTATTATAGGTCCAGACATAAATCAAACGGGATCAAATGAGAGGAAGTTGCTATTTTAACAAATGACAGGCCTATTGTACTAAAGCTTGTAATCAAATCGTTGTACATGACCATATGTCAGACATACAGCTCCCCTTTTTAAAGCTGTGCTTTTGCTGACCATGCTAGATTAGATTTTTTCCCCTGTCTTCAGTCACACAATTACCTTTGCATGTGACACGTTGTTAATACAGACCTAATACTTCGCTAATCTTCTTTTCACCATAATGACCGCCAAAAAACTATTTAACATAGATATCAAAATCATCCATGATTTGTTTCAAAGCATTTTGAACATCACACAACAAAACGGTTTTCTTTAATAAAGGCAATGTTGATTCCAATGCATCAAAGTGAGCTGTATAAACAGTGGAATTAAGAGGCAGTTCATATTCTTAGTTGGGGGGGGCTATTTTACTCTGCACTAAAGATGGCAAGACTTCAAAGAGATATGTTCCTGTATTAAAATATATAATGAATAAATTATGTTTGGTGATATGCTTTGTATTTTATTTTGTTATTATTGCCAGCAAATGATTGCCCTTTTAAAGAAAACATGCCATATTTTGCAACCCAAAAAAAATCAACAAATTGACGTCAACCATTTGACTGACGCCACTAGGGCTGCAACAAACGACTAATTTGATAATCGATTAATCTATCGATTAATGAAACGATTAATCGATTATTCGGAACGTTAAGGTTTTAACTGTACTACTTCTTATATCAATACTGCTTATCGATCCGGTCCTTTTAACGATAGTATTAACGGTTCTTTTGACAAGAAATAAGGTAAACTAACTCAACAAATTGTGAACAAAACTAACATTGCTTTTTATTTTAATTATATAATAATAACAAATTAATATTTCACATCAAAAGAAACAACAATGTTTTAACAAATCATATTAAATAATGTGATGACAGAACTGTAAACAGAATAGCTGAAACTTTAACAAAATAACTAATTCAGTTACCTCTAATCATTAACCTATGTTTTTATAACTGAGTTAACTCTGTGTGTTGCTGTTAGCATACATAACACCTGACGTGGAAAGGTTACTCTTGGACGGGGCTACAGAGCTACTAGAAAGACAGTCGAACCCGGTGCATTTCTCCGTCTGAATGTGGTGCACTTTTGCTAAATGTAGGGACAAATTGCTCGTTTTACCGCCTTTATATGATAAACTGTTATTGCACTTTTGGTAACGAGCATTGTCCACATCGAGACGGCTAAAGTTTAACCACACCTCGGAGCGCGTTCTCTCCGCCATCTCCTGCGTGTGTGTGTAAACTGCCCCGCCCCCTCGCAAGCAGGCGGGGGAGAGATCGCTCGTCTGAATTCGGAAGATCGAAAATACATTATAGACGCATTTTGTAGTCATATTGCATATTAGAAACTGAGTTGGCGACACTAAGACTGCGATATAATGTTTATGTTGCAATAATACATAACATATGTTTTTAAATGTCTCCTGTACCGATACAAAAGAGCGATAACGTTGAAGCTTAACGGGGTGTAGAACACATGTGATGACGTCACCAACGAATCGACGACTGAATTAGTTGCCAACTAATTTGGTAATCGATTAAGTCGATTAGTTGTTGCACCCCTAGACGCCACCCAGAAACTCTGTCAAATGGCTGTCAGGGTCACTAAGAGTATTTTGGATGTCAGTTAGATAATCTGTCATAGTTTCTGTGAAAATGCTCGATAATGGACTCAAAGGTGGCGCACGCTATACAAGTTGTAGATTTTGTAGTGAAGGAATGTAAATACAAATGGGCTGGGAAATACATTTCAATGTGACAACTAAATGACCCTTTATACATTAACACATAACATGAAACGGCCAATAAAATATCGATCTATCGTTTTTCCTTCACAGAAAACATTCCAGAGAAGTGGACCCCAGAGGTCAAACACTTCTGTCCCAACGTTCCCATCATCCTGGTAGGAAACAAGAAAGACCTGCGCAACGACGACCACACACGCCGGGAGCTGGCCAAGATGAAACAGGTACGAGAATACCTGTCTCCTGTTTCTAATATGTGTGACACCAGACAAATAAAATAAACAATGTAAAAAATTCAAATGATTAAATACCACAGATTTCACCAGTATTTAGTAGCAGTTGGCTTTATTAGCTAACATTTTCCAGACTTGGAAATGTCTCGAGTGTGTCCCTGAACCATATTCTTGGTTTTGTCTTCATCCAATAGGAGCCAGTGAAGTCGGAGGAGGGGCGGGACATGGCCGGCCGCATCGCAGCTTTCGGCTACATGGAGTGCTCCGCCAAGACCAAGGACGGCGTGCGGGAGGTGTTCGAGATGGCCACCAGGGCGGCCCTGCAGGCCCGCCGCGGGAAGAAGAACAATAAATGTGTAGTGCTGTAAAATAGCCGACACATTTGGACTGTTTTCAACCCCCGGGGCAACTGTTCCCAGGGGGCTAGGGCTCGAGAGGGGCGGAGGGGGGATTACTAGACGGGAGAGGGAGGGAGAGACGGGGAGAAAAGAGTGCAGTAAATGACTACCGCTGTAAAACGGCTGTTTGTTGGACTGAATTTGCCCTGGGACTTGGGTTTGGGAAGCTTCGATGGAAATGGACAGGGGGGAAAGATTGGGGGTGGGGGGCTGACTACCGCTGTAAACCATTGGGCTCTTCATCTGTTTGTCTTTTCAACAAGCCACTTACACTGATAAACACAATAAGGAGACGGCAAAAACTAAAAAGGTCTAGTTTCTGCCTGGATGACTTGACATATGGATAGGGGCAAACGGCACAGTAAATGAGTTCCACTGTAAACAGCCACCAGTGGACTCTTCATCAGGGGTTTCTACCTGGGAGAAGGGGACGGGCAGTCTGAAGTTCGACAGGTGCTTTAGTTTCCTGGGGAGGATATTTGAACAGCCCCAAAAGTAGACAAATCACCAGTAAACAGGGATCTTCTATAAGCTTGCAGTTTAATTGAATTGATTGGGTTATTATGGGCCAGTCAGTCTCATTTGTCGTGGAGCTACATGCTCACATGTCCAGCTCGGTGCCATTTAGTCACGGCGGTCGCTAATCCTGTGCTCGCAGTGACAAACCCATCGAGCCGTGCTCTTACTGAGGTGACCTGTCACAGAGCCTCCTCATAGTGAATGCTCTATATTTCACACATTAATGAACAGTTTGAATTGAGAGAAATGTGTCCTTAGCGCTGGCCTTAATGTAAAACTACTTCCTGTGCATCATCACTTGATCTGTAAATCAAATTGGCTTTCATTGCCACCTGTATTCTATCTTCACAGTGCAGTGTTTCAGAGGAAACGTTTACTCCATGTGATAGGCATTAAAGTACCCACACGCTGGTGAATCTACTGGGGTTGGTTTGTCTACTTCAGGATTGTCTTCTTAAATATCAAATTGAAGGAGGAAGGTGATCTGTGTTCCCATTGGATGATGATCTTCATAAGCTGACCACTCTGCTGCATCTCAGCTCCCGCCCCTTCCTGTTCCACAGACTGCTGGTGCTCATCTTCCTCTGGTCATAGACCGGGACAAAGAACAAGGAGAGGAGAGGACCGTGTTTACACGCACACCACTGATCTCCTTATCTGGGATGAACGACTATTGATTATATTTCTTTGTGTGCGCATGTTTGTAGGTCAAATGTAAAACAACCTAGAACTCTTGGAGGGGAAATAAAGGTTATCTACAATATACATTTATACTGGTCAGCTGTAGGCAGCAGCCATCTGCTTTAACATGACATGTGTGACACCTTTTTAAAAAAAAAATATATAATATAATAAATAATACTAGTATGATGTATGATATATATTAATATATATGATACTATGATCCTGTGCATGGTAATGCCAGAATTGTCAAGTTAGACAGCCAGATAGATGTTTGGGTTAAACTTGCTGAAAATCAGTATCACTAACTAGCACAGTGAGCATTTATCACCTGCTGTATGTTGGATATTTTTTATTTGGGGTATTTCTTAAGGTCTTTCCATTCTAAGAATTGAAAGGGTGTGCAGATATATTTGGGATTCATCAGCTACCAGCCTTCCTTGACTTGTCTGCGTGTTTAGCTGACAGATTCAGACCCTCCTGTTCTTCTTCCTGGCCTACAGGCTGTTCCAGAAACTTGGTCTCGTGTTTTTATACTTTATTTCCTGCTTTTAAAAAAAAAAGAAGAGAAAAACTCATTTTATTTTATCAGTATTTAAAATCGGAGGTGTAAGACTATGGGACTGCTTCTGTGTCGTAGCTTTAGTTTATTCTACTTTTTGCGCTTTACCTGATTTGTTTTCTTTCTGATGATTTACAATTGGTTGTAAGAACCCGTCAATCATCCCTGCCAAATGCTGTTGTTAGGCAGTCAGGAGAAAGGCTGGCCTCTCGGCTGCCTGTCTAGAGCATCGCCGGCTCTTTTTCTGTTCTTTGTTTTTGAACACGGCTGAGAAGACAAAAAGGAAAAACAATGCAAGTCTCCTTATTATGTACAAATCATTTTTATTTCTACTTTTATTGTATTTTTTTAAATCCTGATTTGTGGGTGCTGAAGCAGTGACGTAAACAAAGGAACAGGAAAACCAAGCTGTATGCAAAGTCTGTAAATATGAAATGTGGGTTTGTTCATACTAGACTATACACACACACATGACTGGAAACTATTTGTAAACTAACTTTGGTTTGTGTAATAAATTACTTTCTATAACACTCCTATTCATTGTTGTCTCAAGTGGGGCATGGGGAATGGCTCTTCAACTTCAATCAATACACATGAAGTATGAATGAATGGTGGATTCATTTCAGACTACAGACTCAACACACAATTGCTCATAAACTGATAAATAATGCAACAATTTTAGAGGAAAAAATGGGAAAGTGTTAAGGCTTTCCACCCAAAATAGTTTACAATTAATTAGTTTTAATTTGACTGGTCACGGTTATGCTGAATGTCAGACAGTGCAACATACATTTGACCATCTTAATGGTTGACACTTAACATTGAAGGAAGGATCACATAGTGAGTAACATGCAATGAGGGGTGAGTTTGCTGTATTGATGCTTGAAATATACTTTTAATTCAAGCAACTGCCTTTCAAATCCCTTAAAGCTACAACTCCTAATGTGAAAAAACAATGCATTGAATAATGAGTAGTTATTCGAAACGCAAGCTGAGTGGGTTTTTTATGTTTCTGGTGCAGAGGCGCAGATCATTCTGCAACTGAAATCCCACTGCAGCTTCTTTTGATCAGAGGGACTCCCACGCAGAGCCTTGTTTGATCATTAATCAGTCGCCCAAACACCCTTGTATCACTGAATCCAAGTGCTAGTTTTTAGGATTTCAGATAAATCTCAAAGCCCACACCAGCAGGCATCTCTTGAGAATGACTTGTGTTTTAGTGTGCCAAGAAAAAGCATAACTACACTGATGAACAATACAACCAGAACATCGAATCAAATGAGAAAAGATCAATCATCCATTTTAATAGCAGAAGCCTGTATGCAAACTTTAACAACGTCAGAGAATATTTACATACATTTACTAATCCATTCAACATCATTGCTATTTCTGAAACATGGATCGACAACGAAAAGGACTGGATGGATATGAGCTCAGATACAAAAATAGACCAAATAAGGGAGGAGGAGGAGTTGCCATCTATGTGGATACAACTCTGCACTTTAGCGTGGTGGACATTATGACAACTGCGGTTGACCACCTATTAGAAAGTATAACAAAACCATACTAAACATATATTAATATGATAAATAAAAATAAATTAGACCAAAATAAATTAAATCAAATATGTTGCAGTGCACTGTCACAACCTACTGAAAACTCCTTAACATAGCCAACATTTTGGTAAAACATATTCAACATATTCCACTCAGTTAAACGTTGAAGGCTGGCCAACCGTCATGGTCCATAAGTAACAGGAAATAAATGTTGAACTACAATTTAAGACCAAATAAAAAAATGTTGGCCACTATGGAAAATGCTGGTAGGGCTGCTCATGTCATCTCTTAAAGATTTTTTGCAAGAAACACCAGCCTGTTTACATTGTATGGTTTCAGAGATGAGCGCAGGCAGGTGACAATATTGCCACCTGTACTGAAGACCCTCTCTGAATAGACCCTCCAGAAAAACGCGGGCTAAAATCCTTGATTATGCGATTAAACATGCGGGGGTTTTATGTGATTTTATGTGGTGAAATTGTGGGAAGTTAAGAAATATGCGGAAAGTTGCGAAAAGGAATAGATTTTTTTTTAAATATTGGGCTGTCTTATTTATTCTCTCTCAC
>NW_011336803.1:210126-210826 GCF_000735185.1 Notothenia coriiceps | reverse complement strand
GATGATAGAAGGCACAGCAGGCACTCTGATGGACAGATGTGTTCATGACGACTTATATATATTTACTTTTAATTCATTGACAGTGCGGTATAATGAGACAATAACAGGCTACAGATGCCGACATATACACACACACACACATATATTTATATAAATATATACAATTTCAGAATCAAACAAGTATGAGAGGACTCTCAATAATAACGTCACACAATCAGAGACTGGATATATCCCCCCCGACCCCTCTCTCTGGTCGCTGTATTGGGGAATTGAAATTACGGGCCAAAGGTTTTATTAACAAGTATTAAAAGTGAGCATAGGACACCAAACCAACTGAGACCCGTCTGTCCGCCGCATCTACGCACTGTACAACACACACCTACACACTGTACCATCATACTTGCCAACCCTCCCGATTTTCACGGGAGACTCCCGAAGATTTCACTGCCCTCTCCCAGTTTCCTCCCGGGGTCGTATTTCATTTCCGGGTCACTACCGGAGGACCGAGGAGTCGAGGAGTCGAGGAGGGGAAATTTGAGTATTGAGAAACCTCTAACGTCGTCAGCGAACTATGCCCACTGCCCATGCTGCCCACCAGCCACTCCCCGACACATGGGGTCACGCCGGCCAATCACAAAGCTTTGATGCGTTCAAATGCATTATTCTGGCACAGGAAGATTATGTTACAGGACATTAACGA
>NW_011336803.1:206949-210096 GCF_000735185.1 Notothenia coriiceps | reverse complement strand
AGGAGGGAATTCCGTCTCGTAGCGTTTGTGCACTGTTTTGAAATGCTGCTCCTAAATGACCCTTCTTCGATAAAGCCACGCTCGCATTGCAGATGAGACAGATGGACTTTGAATTGGAATAGATAGAAAAATAATCATCCTCTGGGCTTTTTTGCTTCTGCCATAAATGCGGTCTTGTGTGTGTGCGGACTGTCACTCCTGTTGACACGGACAACGTCAGCGAACTAGTGCCCTGCCCACCAGCCACTCCCCGACACATGGGGTCACGCCGGCCAATCACAAAGCTTTGATGCGTTCAAATGCATTATTCTGGCACAGGAAGATTATGTTACAGGACATTAACGAAAACAGAATATTCTATTTTTAGACACATCTCGCGATCGACTGGGAATCTCCCTGCGACCCTTCTTTTTAACGAGTTGCTGCTCTTGTTCTGACATCTTCGCTCGCGCTGAACACTCACAACACATGTCACTCCCACGAGGCCGAGTGGGCTTTTAGGGAGGGGCGAAAGCGCACCCAGCAAAATAATCGTATTTTGTCAATTATGCTGTTTTCATAATCGTCGCAAGCCATAATCATAATCGCGATTAAAATACGATTAATTCCACAGCCCTAATAGCAACTGTCTTATCCCAAAATGAACAAACTAAATATGTACTGTTTTCCTATCAGACAGCTTCATTTCAAAGGAAAGTAAATCAATATTGTGTCCACTCATTATCATAAATTACGTTTAATTGAAACACATACAAATCGGTTAATCAAGATGACTGTTGAAAGGAAAGCAGAAGGCAGCACCACGCCACAGCCTCACTCCAGTGCTGCAGAGAGAGAAGTGTGTGGGATGGCGAGGTGAGCCGTGTGGGATGAAGCTGGATGCTGTGGAGTAATATGCAGAAGCTTCCACTGGCAGAGAGTGGGGAACTGCTATAGCCAATATCAAACAGTAACCTTTTAGTATAGAAACATATATATTTAGCCTCATGTGCAGCACATATCACATTTTTATAAATGATGTGGAGGAGGGATTTAAAGTTGTAGTAAATGTAAGGATGGATAGCAGGAGGAGGCCCGATGGTTTACAAGAGGCGTAGTGGGTGGATGTGAGAGGAAACAAGAAGTCAGCCTGTGAAAGAGTGAAAATGACTCCCTCAATCACATCACCACAAGCCAGAACAATGTCAGTACCTAATGGCCACTGAGCTGCAATGTGTTAGCTTCAATGAGATTCAAAGAGTACATCTGCTGGCTTGCTTTGTAGCGAAAAATAGGGCATTTGTCCTCCAGAGCAAACTCTATTTTGCACAAATAGCAGCTGCTGAGGCTGTTCCAATATTTCTCTCTGTCTCTTTCCAAAGACATAATAGCAAGCATGATGGAAAAAGTATGTAGAAAGAGAAAATACTAAGAAAAATATAATTTTATAGGAACAAAATTAAATGTTTAATCTACAAATGTGGAGATCAATAGCATTCAATGGACATGAAGAATATCAAAAACGAATCTATATTAGTAACCATAGCTTTTGGATAAAGTGGTGGAGTAAAAAGAAGGCTAAAGATCTTTTCGCCATTGGAGTGGCAGTAAAAAAGTTCAAAGAGTACAAGTACCTAAAAATGTGTGGGCTACTTAAAGACAGTTTGACTAAATGTTCTTAGTTTACATTAAACTGCTGTATTTCAGTGTTTTCATTAGCAACTTGAATATCATCATGAATAAAACTGCTGTTATTCACATTGCTTCACTCTAACAAGGCTACACCCAAATGGTGTCATACATGATATTAACAGATGCTACACGATGCTATCTACATCTCTTTCTGGTTAATGGTACAACCATAGACTGTATAAGGGTAAAACACTGCCACATAATGCACAACCATGTTGACTGGCTGACACATTACTGGGCTTTGAATAGACACTTATTTAACACAAGAGGCAACTTGTTGGAGCCACAGTGGTTCACCTCAATCTCAGCTTTAGTATTATGGTTATTCATCACTTATTAACAGAGTCTATGCGAGGGAAGTGACTGTGGCTCTCTGGAGAAACATTCAGAGCGAAACCACAGTCAAAGGGGAAGGAAGGATGTCCGTCACTGCCTGTTCCACCCAAAACTGGTGGCCGGGCATCATGTAAGAAACGCTGCCTCAGTGCCTCCGGTGCAACACTTGTAGAGGAATGAGCTGGAGGGAAGCCGCTGAGGAAGACGACGCTGTTCCCAGTTTCTCTCAGCGTCTCCCCCTCTCTCCCTTCATCTCATGCGGCTGGAGAGGAGTAGCGCGCATTGAAGCTCAACAGCCGGCTTTATATACCAGTCTATTTTTAGCCCTTCGCAAGACCAACTATTTTAAACCAATATGAGCTCATCACCGACCCGAGTTGTCCAATAGGATGAGAGGCAGAGGAATAGGCCGTCCAATGGTAGGGAGAGAGAGGGGAGAGGAGGCGGGCCTACACAAGAGCCTATCATCTGCACTTAAACAGACAGCAGTGTGTCAGAGAGAGAGACCTCTCACTCTGCCGCTTTTCCAAGGCACCACACACTTTTAACAGATAGATAATAGAATGTATTGTCCCCCAGCAGGGGATTTTATCCCAATAAGTTAAACAATTAATATTAGAGCTGTCTTATCATATTAAGAACATATTCTCGCACAAAAAAACAAATAAGGAAACCTTTTTTTTGTTGTTGCTCAATTTACACTAAGGTTGCGTTTGAATAGTCCATTTAGCCTAGGAACCTTCCGAACCGAGTGAAATGACCCGGAAGTCCCTCAGTGGCAGCCATGATAAGTGCCGTTCGAATTCTCTAGATAGAATGATAAGAAAGGAGGTTTCAAACTTCCTTTATAACCTCCTTTAGCTTAGACCTGGACCTCCCTAACCGAAAGGAGAGGAGAAAATGCTGCCCCACAATGCCTTGCGTCCGCAGCATTTTACGTCACACAACAGTCGGCCGTTCACGGACACAAACGATTATGACGGAGAAATTATATCATGAAAGTTACGGTGCTTATTAAACATTTTAAAACGTATGTGGTAAGTTGCCAAAGTGCTTTGTTTTGAACGTTCATCAGTATTATAATCAAAAAGAGAAATATGAACGTTAGTGTTTACTGAAATGATCAAATAAAGTCAACAT
>NW_011336803.1:199310-206912 GCF_000735185.1 Notothenia coriiceps | reverse complement strand
CAACAGAAAAACATATTCTTCATGACGAAAATTGGAATTGAAATAAAAAAGGAAAGTGAAACTTATGCTCGTCACCCTCTCCCTCCGGTCTACATTAATACAAATGATCCCAATACGTATGATTGTATGAAAATATCTTAAAATCAATACAAATGTATTTATTATAAACGTTAGTCTTTAACACCAATCACTGTGTATATCACCATTCAAACATCTTTTAAAAGTTGAACAAACCCCACACAGCTCAGTGAAATTTCAACATTTATGTTGACTTTATTTGATCATTTCAGTAAACACTAACGTTCATATTTCTCTTTTTGATTATAATACTGATGAAAGTTCAAAACAAAGCACTTAATAAGATTAATAAGCACCGTAACTTTCATGATATAATTTCTCGGTCATAATCGGTTGTTACNAATGTCCGTCTGCTGCTGTGGGGAAACTATGGAAACTACAGTTTTCTATACAGCGGACTACAACATGGATGTATAATAAGAACGACGGACTACTGTAAATTCATCTAGAGACTATATTTACAGTAGTCCGTCGTTCTTATTATACATCCATGTTGTAGTCCGCTGTATAGAAAACTGTAGTTTCCATAGTTTCCCCACAGCAGCAGACGGACATTTATGACGTCCACTCGCGCATCATAAACACGTCGGATAGTGAAAGTGCAGTCGGATTCTCTAAAGTACCGCAGTCTCTTCTCCTAAGTTCTTTTGAATTCTCCTATCGACTATCCCTTAACCCACTCAGAGGTCAAGGAATAGACGATAGGGATAGACGTTAGGAGCTGATTTTCGGACTATTCGACTGCAACCCTGGGTTATTTTAGGGGGGACACTTCCGCTCCCTCCTCAGAAGCAATCCAGACGATCAACCGGATCCTCTGTTTATTTTACGCTGCTGCACTTTTCTACAGGTCAGTACATGATGAAAATGATCGATGTTAACTTGTGTAAACAAGGTATAATGTTAGAGATGTTTAAGAGAGTGTGTCAAAAAGTTTTGAGCATGTTTGACATAGTATAGATACTTTAAAAATACTAAACTGTCGGCAACTATAGATGCCGTTTACGCGATCTTCAGCCGCACTGCGCCGTGTGTAAATGTGACCTGAGCAAAGGCTCGCAGGCAGGTTTGCCGCTGCGCACGGGTGATATGTTTTGACTCTTGCAGGCACATCGCCTTGTCTTTTTAGTTTATTAAAGCTCCCATGTCATGGTCATTTCCACTGATCTTAATTCCACTGTTGCAGTATACTAAAATAGATTTATACTGTGCAATTTTCCAAACTCACATTGGTTTCGCCTACAGCATCTCTGTAAAGTATGTGTATTCACCGGTATTCATTAGGCTTGTTTGAGACAAGCGAGACCTGCGCAATTTCGATCAACGTCTTGCTCGTGCGTTGCATGATGGTTAGTCATTTTGTCCGACTTGCTCTGGAGGCTCGCCTACATGAGACGTTGAAATCTCGCGGGACAAAGACGCCCGCAGCCTTNGGCGAAGAAGTAGAAGAAGCCGACTCGGAGCTGTCCAACTTCAGGCGAGCTTTTTGAGACCTCCCCTGGCTGCGATCAGCTATTCTCGTCTACTTTCGAGGCGAGCCGCAACGCGTCTCAAACAAGCCTACTCTCTGCCATTAACGGCTCGTTGGAGCTCTTGCCCCCCCCTCCGTGAGCCCAGTGTGCTCCGATTGGTCAGCTCGGCCACTCTGTTCTGATTATTCAACCACCAGAGAGGCTCCGCCCATGTCTAACAGTGCTTTTTTCGGCTCGCTCTGAGCGGAACATCAGGCGTCGGTACAGCCGTATATTTTATACGCTAATTAACCAAACTGTACCTACAACTGTTGTTATAGAAGAGTAAGTTATTTTTACCTGTAATAAACTACTACTGTTTGATGAAAAATCAAATCATGGTTTGCTATATATGAATGATAGCAGCAAATAATTCAGGGAAGAAAGGCTACTAAGTATTTCCATCAAACTTTATTTTTAGAAATGTACAAAATGAACATGTGTGTAAATATACATATATACACTGTATACTAGGCTTGGGCGGTATGACGGTATTACGGTATACCAGGGTATTTCGAAATACCGTCGGTATGATTTTCAATACCGTGACGTCACAGACTGTGCGCCAAATCACAGATGCGTTTCATTCTATTACACTGACACAGAGTTTTGACAGGGACGACATTGGTTGTAATGCACAGCACGCGCCAGCAGAGGGCAGGGGAGGGCAGTCCGTCTTTCCCGCTCTCAGAGCTCAGCACAGAGCTGAGCTGAGCAAGATGGCGGCAGCATTTGCCGGCCCCGAACTCGGACAACTAGTAAAAAAGAAAAATGCCTCTGGGCCTGTTTGGCACTATTTTGGGTTTACTCGTCGCCAGTGACTTCATCCAGCACAACGAGAGACAGAGGCACTTCTTTGGGAATGTTTAAGACGGGGTGAGTGAGTGTTGACATTTTTTAATCCTATGCAACTGGTTGATGGTTTTGTAGTCGAGGTCGGACGGTTTTAAAAACGAAAGCATTTACGTNCCCCAATAAATAAAATACAAATAAGAACTCATTCTCAAAAAAGAATAAACGACCATTCTTAAAATAGTATAAACGAACAATAGTTTGATTAATATTGATTAGAGTGCACAATAGAAATAAAATAATTGAGAGAAGAAAAAGATATATATTATCTATCAAAACCCAGTTAGATTAACATTCATTGGATTGCACACTTTGTTTGTTTGTGTGGATATGTAGTACATTAACATTTTAATAGCACTTAATGACTGACTGAATGGAAATGACAGTAAATGAAAATATAAAACGAAAAAAGCGATCATGAAAATGTTTCCAATAAATGAATACAATGATTTTTGACCACTTTGTTGTTCAGATATATCACATATGTGTAACTAAATGATACATGAATTGAAACAAAACACAGTTTAAACTGAGGAGTCACTCTCGTGAGTTTCATTTATTTTCTTCACTCCGCTGGGGTACTGCTCTCATGTCAAGAACAAGAAGCATGAGATCAGTGCATGCACTGCATCGTCCAATCAGTGAGCGATACACAGTAAGGGGGCGGGGCGAGTATCTGAATTTCATCGGAGGATGGACTGGTGGTTCCTCGATTATCGCTACTCCATTATCGCTCCTCGATCCTCGGTCCTCCGGCAGAAATAAGAGCCATGGGACGGTACTCAAGATGGCGCAGACAAATCAACTTCCGGTTAGACCGAGGACCGAGGAGCGAGGAAATGAAAATAGTCGACCTGAGACAGGGCCATCGACGTCCGCTGGCGCATCTTTACACGTCAGATAGTGAAAGTGCATTCGGATTCTCTAAAGTACCGCAGTCTCTTCTCCTAAGTCCTTTTGAATTCTCCTATCCACTATCCCTTAACCCCGTGACGTTTCACTCAGAGGTCAATGAATAGGAGATAGGGTTAGAACGTAGGAGCTGATTTTTAAACTATCTGAACGCAACCTAACTGAAATAGACAAAACAGGTAGAACAAGGACATCAAATATACACAAATAACTGGAAATAGTTTACATATTTTCTTTTCTATTTTATCAGCTTAAGGTTGTTATGACATTTTGAGGAGAATTCCACCCTGTCATGAATTGATTTAATTTAACATAGGGTTCAACATAATTGAACTCTGACCTGTGACACTGTGAGAACCACATAGCCTTCGTAGAGCCAGTTACAGAGAGAATTTGGGATGACCCATAAGATTTCCTGTCACTGTGATCATGTATGCTGCTGCATCATTGAAAAATGATGAAAGAAATGCCTGTTTCTACTACTGATGAAAATTCATCTTTTACGTAGACGATCTTTGGGGATGACTTTGAACTGGTAGGTCTGGCTGCTCTGAGGTGTGTTTTTGGAGCAAGGCTATGACAAGGATTACCCCGTGACAGTGAGTCATTCACACCCACCTAAGTTGCTTCCCAAAGTTTTATTTTTAGACAGTGCGCACCGAAACACAACGCCCTGTGACCCATTTGTTTCTGTTCCTCCGGTGGGACAAGTTTATAGTCCCAATGACACATTTAACCTACAAAAAGACTGTTTTGTGTTTCCCACAGTTGACCGCAAAAATCATGTAGGCCTATTATTCAACTTTTCAGACTTACTGTGATTACTCAACCAAAATGCAGATGTTCATATTTTACCGTAGGTTCGTTCACCACTGCCTACCGTTTAGCACCAGTCGCGCTCCCGTCAGCCGCACCCCCGCACCAAAGGTTCCAACATCCATGGTTCCAACACACCACGGCGGGAGCGCGCAGGACGGTCCGACCAGCTCCCTCCAAAACACCAACTCCACCCTGTCATACAATTCATCACATTTGCTGAATAATTTAAATCCAAACAATTCCTTGGGATTCCTTGGGATGTAAGGCAATGCTACAACAGTATTTATTTATTTTTTCTCTATGATAAAATTACAAAAGGCATACCACAGAAAATGTAAATAATTTTAGAGATTAAGACTCCTCACTGAGACCTTTAAACACATTAGTATCAATTGGGTGCATGCTTTAAAAAATACATAGTGAGAATAGCAACCTTCTTTTAGAAGAACAATTTTAATGGAAAACCATTTGTGTGCTGGTGTCCTGTCAATTATTTGATATGTAGTGATTAAAATGCAACAGAAATATTAAACCGTATAAATAGCTTTATATATACAGTCTATGATAAATGTTAATTTTGGTTATTGCTTAATTCTCCTTTATAAACATCTCACTTATTATTTAATTTTCTCACCACCCTTGAAATGAAGCAAAGTCTCTCTTGAAATACAAGTTTTGGCCTGTGTGATTCACAGCAAGTAAGAAGCCAGCAAAATAAAATATTCATTTTAAAATGTCAAACATACTCGGAACCAAATTTGAATGTTGCCTACCAATTTCCCCTCTCCTCGGCAAACAAAATGCCCTTATCACACACTGACCTCTAGTGAAATAACGCTGTAATTACATCTTTAATGTATTTATAACAAGTTGTTTCTCTTCTTAAATTACTTTTGCTGTCCTGACCTGTTTTGCTCACTCACAGCGTGAAGAAAGATTTCCAAATTGAGCAAAAAATACAATACACTAATCAAGTCTCGTTGGAATTTTACTCTCAAGCACATTCTTACGAGAAGTCGACGAGACGAGAGATCTCGCAATCAGGTAAGTGGCGCGAAGAAACGTAAGATGGCAGCACAGCCTCACCTGTGCGGAGCAGAAACTTCTAATATCATCATGCACTGCAGCTTAATTCAGTTAGAGAAGCACATTGCGACGGCCCACAGCCACATTTGGTAAGATTGTGTTACTCCCATCCTTTTATGACAGATGTGTGCCCTCTCTAACTATGCAATTGTCTCACAATGACATTAAATATATGAAATAATCAAAGTTTAAACAACCATGTTAGGCTATAGCTAACTGGTACAGTAGCCCTTTAGTCATATTTCTAACAGCCTAATTGATGCTTTTTCTTCTCTTTGCTATTTGCATCATCCATCATATCATATACACTGTGAATTGATAACATTAGGGTTCATATCAGCTTGGTGAAGCTCAACATAAAAGACAACAAGATACAAGGAGAAGAAGACAAAGAGCGCTCATTAAATGATGCGTTCTCACTCAACCCAGGAAACACAGGGAATGTGGCAATGTCCATGAGTAAATGGACGTGTGTTTGTGTCTCTGTGGCTTGTAAAGAATAGAAGCGGTGAGATCTGAGGCCTAATGAGACCAGAGCTCCCACGCTAATTTAACAAATTTGCGTCCCTTGTCAGATAAATCAGAGGCTTTTTGTTCACCGTTGTTAGGAGTTCATTAGTTGTGATTAACAAGCTGACTGATCAGGAAAAGTTGGTAAAGAGGTTGTAATTATCCTGTCTCCATGACTCAAAGGTTTAGGATGTCCATGTTAGCCAACTTTCTGGCGACAGCTTAAAGTGAGAAGTGTCATTTGGAGATTTTAAACCGACAAAACTGTGCTAAAAGCCTGTCTTTTCCATCTTTCTTAGCGATGTGATGCACAGGGAGATTTAAACAGTAAGAACAACTATTTTGTTTTGTTGACCATATATCCCACCACCAAAGAAGAATCTGCATCTTAAGTGGCTCGTGATCTTTTTTAGGGTTGGCTTTTTAGTACATGGCTTACAGGCAGGGCCGGCCCTGACCAATTTGCTGCCATAGGCAAGATTTTAGTTGGCGCGCCCCCCCCTCCAAAATGCAGACACTCACTATGACTCGCGCATGCATGCACCAAAACAGAAAGATAAGGACACAAGATGTGTGCAAATGTATTTAGTATCCTATCCATGTGAACATGATTTAAAGAGCAACTTGCAGGTTTTCTTTTTTATTACATTTATGCTTAACCTTGCCTGAAAATTACAATTAAAAATGTTAATGCAGGATTTGATATGTTTTACAAGACATAAGGGCAGGCATTCAGAGGAAAAGGAGCCGTTTTAAGCTCTGCTACTAAAAACGTTTTTTTTAACGTCATACGTCAAACGCGTCATATTACGTCACATGGGGGAGTTAACTTTCTCGGACTCGTTCTCTGCCCAATCCGCGGTAGTAGTCTGTAGTTGGTTTGTAGTTGGTTTGAGCGGTTGTGATTTAGTGAGCTGGTAATTTTTCGTTGACCTCAACTGATGGAGTGTTAGGGCGTTGGAAGGAGCACTTTGAGGAACTCCTGAACCCGACAACTCCGCCCTCTATGTTAGAGGCAGAGCTGGAGTATGACGTGGGATCGACACCAATCTCCCGGGGGGAGGTCACTGAGGTCGTCAAACAACTTCACAGTGGCAAAGCCCCGGGGGTGGATGAGATCCGCCCANATACTTTTTAAGACCCTGCGGACCCCCTGAATCTGTGGTGTAATGTGTTTGGGGCTATAATATTAAATTACAACAGGATTGTACGGTTATGAATGCATAATAAGTGAGTTCTGATGTAGTTAAAACAATATTGGATGATAGTCCTTTTTTGTGTGTGTTTTGGACTGAGATAAATCATGAATCAAAATTGACCCGCGAACACCATGAGCGGTAACAGCTTTTGAACACAACACAAGGGTTAAAGGTAACACTTTATTGTGATAGTCCATATTTAAAGAGCAACTTGCAGGTTTTTTTTTTTTATTACATTTATGCTTAACCTTGCCTGAAAATTACAATTAAAAATGTTAATGCAGGATTTGATATGTTTTACAAGACATAAGGGCAGGAATTCAGAGGAAAAGGAGCCGTTTTGAGCTCTGCTACTAACAACTGCTTTTTTTTAACGTCATACGTCAAACGCGTCATATTACGTCACATGGGGGAGTTAACTTTCTCGGACTCGTTCTCTGCCCAATCCGCGGTAGTAGTCTGTAGTTGGTTTGAGCGGTTGTGATTTAGTGAGCTGGTATTTGTTCGGTAATTTTACATTGCATTTCACCATTTGTAATCATGGTGAGCTTGTGTTTGTGCATGTTGCACAAACTCGAGCCTGTTAGGACATCGAGTCCACAGTTTCCCTCACAGGAAAAGGACCGGAGCTAGCT
>NW_011336803.1:197380-198819 GCF_000735185.1 Notothenia coriiceps | reverse complement strand
GAGCAGCGGGAGCGGTACTGCCAGTCTCTTTACCGCACCGTTGTGACGAAAAGGGAGCTGAGCCAGAAGGCAAAGCTCTCCGGTTCTACCGCGTCATTTTCGTTCCTACCCTCCACTATGGTCATTTGAAGGATTTTGGGTGCTCTCTCTCTCCCCCCTTCGCTGCGTCTCTCTCCCCTCCGGTACACGGCACCCCGTAAGACGTAGTTTGGAGTTGCAAGGTAACGCTTGGTGGTGGCTGTACTGCTCCAGCCGTCTCCTTTGTGTTTGTTTGTTTCCCTCCTGCTGTGTTGTTTGTGTGGTCGTGGTGGCTGTCACTCCTTGGCTTCCCGCTCAACCGGTTCCACTCCACCTGCTGCAATCAGCTGTGCACCCTCCCCGGACTAGCAGGCACCTGCTTTCAGTTCAAGCCATTACAACGGCATATCAACGGGAGGCTCCACAAACCTTTCTCGCCAGATCGTCAAGTATCAGCCGTATCTCGCGTCTCCCCTCCGGTCAGCACCGTTAGTGTAGAGTTGGCATTAAGGTAACGCGATGATTACACGGCTGATAGCTTGCGCATTAGTTTCTTTATGGATCCAGTATTCCAATCAGTCCTGCCAGTAACGTTACTATATTATCAATACTACTTAGGGTTTTACTAGCCTGATATATGCATTGGCTAACTAACAATGTTGGTGATGTGATCTGACGTAGCTAACATGGTAACGCGGTTCACTCCACCAAGACAGCGCCTGTTTCTCCACTGGTTCTCCACACAGGCAAAGCTTCCATTTCTCTCCGATGCCGTTTATCTTTTCTAATCCTTGGCTGCTCCTAGGTCTCTTCGGACGCCTAGGCAGGCTCATAATTATAATCATATGCATTTCGTCAAGTATATATTTTGAACCCTCTTCTGTGTCAAAAACTAGCATTGTGATCCATGTTTATTCATCGTTAAACGGCCGCTCTCCCCCTTGTTTCCCCTATGTACGTCCCCACGCGGGAGGCTCACGTGCGGCAGGCTGTTTTTATGCGGAAGTGAAAATGTCTTACTAGACGACGCCAATGTCTACTCGTAGGTGGTATATTCCCTCGGTATATTTGGGAAAATCTTACGTTGCCCCTATTGCATCATTTTCGCTACACCCATTTATTAACTGGTGTCTCTAATCGTGGCAAAGTTGCTCTTTAAGCGGGGTGGACCTAACATCCCAAGGGGGTCCGGGCGGCATGCTCCCCCGGGAAGATAATTTCTGTTCTTAATATTGAAGTTAAAAGCAGTCATCAATCTGGTGCACTTTGAGAGCAACATTAAGAGATCTATGGATACATCTCTCAACACCCATATGAGACAGAACTGTACGCAGATTTTCTTTTTCTGGCAAAAAAAGAACTATTTCACATAAACTATGTTTTTTACTGGGGCTGGGGCAGTTCAGCTTGATTTGGGGGGG
>NW_011336803.1:188688-197373 GCF_000735185.1 Notothenia coriiceps | reverse complement strand
GCCATAGTTTATGGGCGCTGTACGCAATATAGGCGTAGTTATGTTAGTATAACATAATAAATTGTGTTGTTATGAAATAAAAAAATAAAAAAATATATATTTTTTACTTTAAATCTTTTTTTTTATCCCCAATTTTTGCCTCCCCCGATGGGTTGATGCGCCCTTAGCATTCGCCTATACTGCAAGGGCCGGCCCTGCTTACAGGTCAAATGAAAGCTTTATGAGATGATTGCAGTTTCTTGTTACTAGCAACCACATGATTATAAAACATAAAACAAGCAGCAGCGACTCATAGTGACTCACTGACTCTCACATGTTCAAATGATGACTGCAGCGTCCGCTGTTTCCTGCTTTGATATTGCAATAGTGCCATTTCAAGATATCAGAACCTATTTTTACACTTTTAACGTTTACACTTTACTATTCAGGTTTCGCCTAATTTGTAGATCTCAACCGTAACAATTTTAGTTCTCTTATACTGTATTTTTGAAATAGCTTAAGTGTGCACTTTGCAAATGTTTTACCACCGACTGGATTAACACATTGGTAACTCAGCCTCTACATTTGCAGTTTCAAACACACAGCTTTTTGTAGGACTTTCTGTTGAATATCATCTGTCGCACAGGATTGGTGACTCTTATGTTACCAAATCATTTCAAATGTATATAAGATCTTGCCATTATGTAAGTTATTTATCTCGTAACTTGCTCGTATGTAATATTTGCACTGCTGTTTGATTGACAGGTGATTTGGGCCACAATAGAGACATTACAACAATGAGCGGTAGACAGCAGAGAATATAACTACTTACTGATAACAATAATAAATGTATATTTGTTGCTCTTAAAACTGAGCAAAAATGTGTACATCTTTAGGGAATGATATTGAGCTGCACAAACATCTCATGTATTAATCAACATGAAGCTTCATTATGGGTCACTCTAGCAGGGCACGTGCCATCAGTGGAGGAGAACCAGGAAGGGACCTCGTCCTCTTCTTCTTTTAAATAGTCATTTAATTATCCAGCAGGTCTGAGCAGATATGCCCATATCCAATTCAAAGCTGTATAAGGCTGTGTAAACAACACATTACAGAACTTCTAATTGTAATGTTAAACTGCTGGGTCATATTAAAAAAAAATAATCTTCACTAATTATACAATTGCAAACAAGTGTGGAGAATAAATCATTTACGATTCAGAAATCCTTGGAGATAGTCTATACTTGTTCATTTGCACACAACCTAAATTCATTATTTATCCCGGAGAATGAATAAATTGTCCCTGTTAGCCCGTGATTGAACTTGAAGCTGGTGAAAAATGCAGTCAGTGCTGCCGTAGCCCAGCGCGCAGCTATCTAATGACAACAACAGAGCAAGAACAGAGGCATGGGCTTTAATTATTGCATCTGGGTCGGGAGTAGAAACGAAGGAAACGAATAACGAGGAGGAGGAGGTGGAGGAGGAGGAGGAGGAGGAGGAGGAGGAAAGAGACTCATCGAGAGACTTTGGTACTGAGAATATTAAGGAGAATGTTTGTTTTAGAATCGATTTAATGATTTTACTCATTACTTTTAATGCTCTTCATTGCTTGGCCCAAGTTTCACTTGAGTCTGTTTCCCCAACCTGCTCTGAGGTCCTGAGGCAAGAGCCTACTGGCTTTTTCATGGCAAAACTTCACAAATAATCAGTGCAGAACTTTTGCTGTTGGGCACCTCAACTCTGATCTGCATGTTTGAATATCTTAAAGGGGCCCTATTACGCTCATTTTCAAGGTTCGTAGTTGTATTGTGTTGCTCTACTGTGACATGTGTACATGCTCTAATGTTCAAAAAGGTCTTCTTTCTCCTCATACTGCCTGTGCTGTAGCACCTCTTTTTACCCTCTGTCTGAAACCAAAGCTCAAGAGTTAAATATTATAAAGAAACAAAGAAATTATAGCAAAGAAAATGAGTGAGTGAGAGTACGGGAAAAAGAAAAACACTGTTAAAGAGAGGGAGTGAGAGCATTAGAAACATTGTGAATAAAGATGAAAGCTCATTTGTCCAACTAGGTTTTACTGGAGCAGTGAATAGGGGTGTGTGCCTGCATCTGTGTCTGCAGGGTGGCCACAAGGATCTGCGATCTTGCTCCCTCCGCCTTCCAGAGAGAGAGAGAGAGAGAGAGAGAGAGAGAGAGAGAGAGAGAGCAGTCACACGCAGAGAGGAGCTGGGACGAGAGACAGAACAGAAGAGAGCTGTCAAGCTGCGAGGAGGCAGCGGAGAGACGACTTAGTTTTTTCTTGGAATACATGTTCCCTCCATCTCTGAAGCCAACACACACACTCAAAGAATATAAGCAAGCACACAAACACACAGATGGGGAAGTGTGAGTGCTGCTGTTGAATCATTTTTAGGATTTGGACTTACTCAAGCGCGTTTGGATTCAGCATCTTTGGACTTTTTGTTACAGTGCAACACTTTGGATAAAGAGTGTGTTGAATGCAACAGTGAGATTTTGACTGACACTTTCAGCACTTGGACTCACTGTACGTTTGTTTGTGTGTCTGAGGAGGAGGAGGAGGAGGAGGAGGATGTATCGGTTGGTGACAGCGGTGCTGCTCGCCCACCTCGGGGCCTCCTTTACGGGTGCATGGAGGGCATCTCAACCAAGACTGCAGTTCACCCACTCCGGTAAGACACTTTTTTTGTTGCCATCATTCTTCACTCTTATTTAATCTGTCCCGCTCTCATTTTCCAAACACACACCGTGCAGGTGACCGGTTTCACACACCTTCTTCTTATGTTTCACGTGTCTCTCTTTCATGTTGGATTCTCGCCCACTAACTGTCATGCGATATCTTGAGCAGAAATGATACCGCTGCCCTTCTGTCCCTCTATTTGTTTTGGTTCTTTCCCACACTCTCTAACTTCCTCTATCCTTGCAATCACCTGCATTACACTCATCTATCTCCAGTACTCAAGTTTCTCTGTAAAAGCCTGGACTACTTATTTGGAACACTTGCAGTGTTAGAAACTGAGTGTTCCCCCCTAAATGACACCTTTGTCATTTCAATTGGTTACCACAGCACAGTTATGGCAGCTGTCAGGTATATAAGACACCTTACAGCACAGTTTTAGCTTATTCCAATGTAGGTCTGAACTCAGAGTTATGCCCATTTCTTTCTGGTATGATAACATTTTACATTTTATCTGGGTATATGGTTACATTGCGACAAAAAACAAGTCAAACAGGTTGTAAACAAGCAAATACTGTAACCAGATTATCCAAAACCACTAATAACTAAGTAATTGTAGCCTAAATAAACTGAAATGTTGCTTTTTCTCTATCATTACACAGCAAAACTGTGTACAAACACACTTACAGAAAGTAGAGTGCCTTAAAGTTCAATAGTGAGTCAGGCTTTAATCTGAGGTGGATGTTTACAAAGGACAGTTTGTATTAAAGCTTTACTATCTACATATTATCTCTCTACATTTATCACAGGGTTCTAATCGCCTGAGTTTTTGTTTCTCGTGCTGTTTAACAAAACTTCAATTTACTTATAGACACAATGAACAAAAGTATGACAATGTAATCTCTTATTTAAAGATCTATAAAGGGCCCATGTCATGCTTTTCCGGTTATTACCCGTCCCCTTGTGTGTTCTGAAGGTTTTTATGCTTGTAAACGGTCTGCAGAGTCAAAAACCCTCAAAGTACACCCTGTAGCGAGTAAAGCTCTAACACAGAAAAGACTAATTTTCCATTGTTTGCTTCCTGGGTTCTGTGACGTGTGAACACCCAAATCAACAACAAATGACAAGATTGGCCCAAATGGACCAATCCGCAGAGCACCTCACACACCAGGATCCCTTGGCTAACTAACAGGGAGTGCCCATTGACTTGCATAGAGTAATAGACGAGTTGCCCATGCTCACAGCGTTATAAACCTTTTTCTTACTCAATATCAAGCCACACTTATTGTTTTTACTTCGGCTGTGAGTGTTTGTGTGTGCTCAGGATGAGTTTTGCTTGTTCTCGCTGTATCGCCGACCCGGAAACCTGTCCGCTCCTCGCAGCAACTCGAAGCAGTGGCGAGCAGCGAGTGAATACCTGGTGAATACACGTACTTTACGGAGATGCTGTATGAGAAACTAATGTGAGTTTGGAAAATTGCACAATATAAATCTCTTCTAGTAGACCTCAACAATGGACTTATGATCAGTAGAAATGGCCATGACATGGGACCTTTAAATGTAGTGTCTTTGAAATATCAATTACAACATCTATGCAGATAGGAGGCAATTTGTATCTAATTAAGATACACATTACATTTTCTATAGAAGTAAAATCAACATCTTTGAATCAATTGAGCAATTAAGCCTCACACCCAAAGACATGGCGACTGTCATTCATTGACAGGATTTAAAATCGAGTGTCTATGTCTGTTAGTTTCAGTAATGGCTAACAAAGAAATAATTATCTGATGGCAGAAGTCCCAGATCCTGATCACAACCAAATTAATTATCTCTTGGCCTCAGGCCGATCCGTCAACCGCAGAGAAATCCATGCAGAGGTTGCTGCAGAAACCTGCAGACGCAACAGAGCGGGAAAAGAAAGCCATATTTATTTTTTGACTAAAATACAAAACTTCAGCTTTGTATTCAGCATTGTGGATTGTGCATCGGTATTCTGATGTACTGTATTGAATCTTCTTTTCCTCAATGTCTTTATCTTCATGCACTTGTTAGTTGCCTCTGTGCAGCACGTTGCATAAACACATGTTGTTTAATCAACATGTCGCTGTTTAACAGAAGCATAGTCAGTAGCTTATGCATGGTTGAATAGAAACAACAGGACCTCTGTTCAGCCGTGCCCCACAATCATCTATTAGTTGTTTGCGTTTTTTACCTTGTTGGTGCAGCAGTGGGGTGTGGTTATCGTCCCTGGAGAATAAACTGAAGATTGAACACGTTTTTGAAGCGCTCTGAGATATCCTGAAGCATCTACTCCTCCAAGCAGGATGGGGTTCAACACATTGACCCATGTTGAGTGTTTGGATGTTTGGGTGTAACGAACATGTCGGTCAAAAGTAATGAGAAAGCAAAGGTCTGCATCTTCTAATTAAAAAAGGATTTGGGGTTCAGTCTTTTGCCCTCTCAGCCATATTTGAAGCAAATTGCCTTCAAATGAAAAGCTGCTTTAAGGTATCCTGGCCTTTAGTTACGGGGAGATGTCCCTTTAATCATGTTTACCAGAGGACATCGTAGAATAAGAAAGCAACTGATTACACGTTCTTACATAAGCCAAACAAACACAAAGGGTCTGTGAAGTGGATGAAGTCGACCAACCGTGACCTAGAAAGTACAGAGAGAGGGAAACCTTGTTGGATTCTCCCAGGTGTGAATTTAGCTCTAATGAAGCCTGAATGAGAAAATGTGATGAGCTGCTGAAGTAGCTGCATATTGTGTTTGTCAGCATGTGTGTGTGGGGTGTATGAAGTGTGTGAGCTTAAATTGAGCAGTTTTAGGTTCGACGATCTCTGCCCACCTCAGCCTTTCTTGTGTGTTTGCATGTGTGTGTTTTAGGGCTGCTCGATTATGGCAAAAATCATAATCTCGATTATTTGGGTCAATAATTGATATCACGATTATTAAAACGATTATCCATTTACATTGAAAATATCCATTTATTGAAAAAAAAATGTGAACAGTATGTTTTTAACAGTTGATTACCCTGAACTTTAAGTATAATTCAACTGAAAAACCAATAAAAAAAATCTTTTGAAATAAAAGAATAATCGTTTTATTTCGATTACGTTGTTTTCATAATCGTTGCAAGCCAAAATCGTAATTGCGATTAAAATACGATTAATTGAGCAGCCCTAGTGTGTTTTATAGCTTCAGTATGTTCATCTAAGAAATGGGTGATGTGATGGTGTGTGCAGTGATTCTGTTCACCATCATGCATGTGTGTGTGTGAGTTGTGTGTGTGCGTGCTCTCCCTCTCTCTCTCTGGGAGCTCCATGCTGTGGTCATTTCCCTTCCCATCTCTACGGAGGTTTTCCTCAGAAAGAGGGAGGAGATTTTTGTCGGGGAATCGCTGTAATTACCGAAGGATTTCAGCTCAACTTAAAGACTTTGATTCAGAGGTTGTTTGGCAGTTCAGAGACACTCATTAGGATTTCCCTTCATCTGTTGAAGGCATAGCTGACAACCAGTGTACAAACGGCAGAAACACATGAGTAAATCTGCATATTTAGCAAACAAGGATGTTAATCTGTCACATCACTGTAATAGTGTTTACTCTAATTCCTGCAACGATTCTGTAAAACTGGTCAATGAATGCATGATTGGAAGAAAATGGTTGCTCTGTAAAATTCTGCTGGCAAAAAAAAGACTGTTTAGCAAAAATGTTGCTGATTTTCACATTTAGATTTCCTGTACTGGCTGCTCTGGCCACTCTGCTTTTAAAGCATGTTTAAAACCACACTGTAGAACGTCTGAAATCCATCAAGCTGAAAATTATGTTTTTTTGACATACCGGTAGTTACGTTTCACCTGCCAGCACTTGTAAACTATATTCCTTTCAGACGTTACGGTTGAAACATAAGACTGAAGCTGTCCCAAGTCTGCGCTGCTTTCTTAGTCTAACAGGGCTTTAGGTATGAACTGAATTCACTCTGGAATGGACAGATTTGATACTCACTCAGTCAGATGTCTGTATGCAGACTATATTCCCTTTGTCATTCTTATTCATTCCGATAATGTCCCAGAATGCAAAGCCCAACAGAGATGGAGGGGCTGCTCACATCTGGAAAAATCTAAAAGAAACTTGTTGGTAAAAATCAGAAAACAGAAAAGATAGGAAGCTGCCTGTGACCGACAACGTCATAATCCATCGATCAACAGCGGCTGGTAACACGCCAAGTTATGCTGTGATGCACCTGCAAAGACAGCATTGTGTAAAGCTTTGTTTTTTGGAGTGAAAAGGAATTATGCATTTCAGTTTTCCAACTATATTGGAAGAAGAATATATTGAAGTAGAAATGGGCCCTTTTTCCAAGGGCACATTTCTGCATATTGGCTGCCAATCACCCCAGATGGTACTAGAAACCACAATCCCCAGCTTAGGAGGCCTGTGCCTTATCCATTGGGCCACTGGGGCTTTTGACATCCTAAATTGAGAAGTTATGTCAACAAAGACTCAGTGCAAACTCTACGCCTGCAGAGAGTAAACAACTCTGGCAGAGGAAGTTGTCATAAAAACAAACTGTTACTATACTACCATTAAACTAAGCAGAGCTTGCCGACCACTTTGACACCCTCTCACTCACCTCCATGCTTCATTCATTCTCTAGTGTGAAAATGTCCATGAAAATTAGATGACATTAAAATGAAAATTCGTATATTTGTTTCTTCTCATGTCCGTTACACTGCTTCGCTTAGGCTCCATCACTCGTTGGACAGGGCCGAAGTGCTGAAGGTGCAGAAAACAGTTTGACAGACACTCACTTACGGCTCAAAATTGGCCAACGTCAGATAATCGGATTGGTGTGTTAGGGCCTTTAGGCATGGTGAAGTCAGTTAACACAAAGAGAGACAACCCAACCATCTTTGTGATATCCACTCATTACCTTTGGTTGGATTGAAACCGGTTAACTATGCAGAGTGACTACAAACACAGATTTAAACATGTTAGTTAGTTAGAAAGCCCCTAACAAACAAACAATTACCGGAGGATGATTGTATTCATCTGGGTTATAGGCCACCTGTGTCTACTCTACAGGGCGTAGAGTAAGTATGTTAGCAGAAAGGATGGTGCTCAGTCTGTAGGTTCATCTCAATGAATCAATGCTGTGCCGGTGAATGAAGGTCTGTGGCCGAGCAGATCATCCAAGCGCTCGTACCATTTACTGGTCTTCCGGTCATTATCACTCTTATTATTAAGGTCTTTAATCTTTTTGTAGCCCTGCCGGAGTTTCTTAATTTTTAGCCGGCATGCGCTGGCGCTGTGGATGATTCCCAGTTTGAGTAATTTAGCCGAGCAACGGTCGAACATTTTAGCATTGGGTACTGGCTTCAGTAGCAGTTCCTAGGTCGTGTCCTCGGAGTAAATTGCCTGAAGCGCCGACACCTCCTCATCACTCCACCGCTCCGATGCTTTATTGATGCTTGCCATAACTGCTTTTTACAACAAACTACTCTCTCCGTTGATGCGCTGGGCTAATATAGCGAGCAAAGAAAATGGCGGCTCTACAAAACATTTAAGGGTTTTACGGGGCGTGGTTTGCAATCGCCCAGCCAATCAGAACCGTGGTACTTTTTTTCCCCAGGAAAGTACCTGCTCTTAGCAGGCGCTAAAAACGGAGTGAAAAGTTCCCGGCACTTAGTTATTTTTTTGGTGTGAACGCGACATCAGGGGTACTAACGGAACTAAACGCGAAAAGTACAGGTGAAAAGTACTCGGTGTGAACGCGGCTATAGTCTCCCAAGAGGAGAAAAGTCCCATCGGCCATCTGGGCAAAGTGGCACACATCACACCTAATCTGTACTCATCAAATTAAAAAAGGAAATAAGCATTAACCACTGGACATCTCCATTAAGCTTTTAGCTCTGAACAGACAATAGCAAGTGGCAAAAATATCTAAGCACAGTGTGTGACCAGAAACTGAGAAAGACTAAACTGAGTGACCACAGTTTGTGCA
>NW_011336803.1:168522-188650 GCF_000735185.1 Notothenia coriiceps | reverse complement strand
CACACACACACACACACACACACACACACACACACACACACACACACACACACACACACACACACACACACACACACACACACACACACACTCGTATAAATGCACAAACAGTAAATAAACTAACTCAAGGGGGCAAATATGGACAGGCTGACTCCATGCACTGCTATAAAGGAACCATTCACACACATTTCAGCGTGTGTGTGTCTGCATGTGCGTGCATATAGCAGTAGGATTATGTCTTAGAATTTCTGTTCTTTTATGTCTTAACCTTTTCCGTCTTTGATTTAAACCGACAGGAGTCAGAGGCCAATTGGCTCGGATCAGAGGTCATGACCCTCGTTGACCCCGCTGTCAACTCGATGCTGATAAGAGTGGCTGCACTCAGCAGGCGTGTGTGTGTGCTGCAAGTGTGCGTGTTTGTGTGTGTGTGTGTGTGTGTGTGTGTGTGTGTGTGTGTGTGTGTGTGTGTGTGTGTGTGTGTGTGTGTGTGTGTGTGTGTGTGTGTGTGTGTGGGCAGAATGAGCATATTTGCTTTTGTAGAAGACATAGTAGATTAAAACGTTTTTTCCACATCACTCCTACCTAGACTTACAATTTCTCCCCATAGCAACTAGAATCCATCGTACCATAAATACTTTTTTAACAGTCTCAAATTAAGTCAACAAAATAGGTAAAACTAAAACCTTTATATTTTGCTTTTAAAATTCATCATAATGTACCCTTTTAGAAATTTGAAATGGAAGTATAGAAATCTTGGGGAATGTTTTAGTGTTGTGGTCTGTGTTAAACCCACATTTTTTTTACTTAGGTAGCAATAATACATACTGGCTACAGGATAGTTTAAGTGTTGCAACATTAAGCTCTGAAGAAACACTGCGCAGAGAAGTAACCATGTTTTACACAACCTCTTCATAGAATATAATTACAGTTGCTCTTTATTCTTAAACCAGCTTTTCCAGCATTATTAAATAGATTTTTCCAATGATTTTGGTTATTCTGTCTTGTACTCTCTGTACCACAACTCGCTTTTTTTGTATCTGATTTTTCTTCCAGCTTTCAATGCAATTGAAAGGCATTCAGAAGCTGAGAAGTCATTAAAAACAAAAAATCAATTTTTAATTCAGAGATTTTGAAAAGGCTGCAGAGTTGGAAAAACAGATTGCCTCAGGGTCGATAACAACATTACACACAGACGGATGAATGCTAGAAAAAAATGCACTTACACTTTCACACTTCTAGAAGTATTTAGACAGAAGTGACTGTGTGAGGTGAAACGCTCGACCTTTCCTGACTGTGTTTGGTTAATGTTTGCAACAATTTAATTTGGTCTTGGCAGGCGTGTGTTAATATCCTGTTGAATGTTGATCATGAAAGATAGCCAGGCAGCATGGCACGGATGCCACTTTTTTAATCTGGAAATGTGTGTGTAATTGAATGCGTAACCGTAAGTGTGTGTGCTCTCCTGTTAACTTAACATATTTGATCTCATGGAAAAACACTCCATTATTCTAAGCTGCCCTCTGTGTTTTAGCCAAAGTGTTGATGAGTGGTGTGAGCCAAATCCTTCATAACTGTGTGTGTGTGTGTGTGTGTGTGTGTGTGTGTGTGTGTGTGTGTGTGTGTGTGTGTGTGTGTGTGTGTGTGTGTGTGTGTGTGTGTGTGTGTGTGTGTGTGTGTGTGTGTGTGTGTGTGTGTGTGTGTGTGTGTGTGTGAGAGAAGGTGGGGTATGGAGCCAATGCCAAGAGACACTCCTCGACACACCACACATACCCCATCAAAAAATTATGTCGGCATGGTTGCTGTTTCCAAGGCAACTGTCCCAAGAGTTAGGGTGGGGTGGGTGCAGCTGGTGTTTCTCGACTTATCCCGGTTTGCGTGTGTATGTGCGAGCATGGCAGGGGGAAAGAATGTGTGTGTTTTTATACTCAATAGGAGGCATTCATCTTTGTGAGGTCAAGATGGGAGACAACAACAATCTGAACAATTCTGCGTATGTGTGAAGGTGTGACATAGATAAAGGAGGTGTATACAAACTGGGAGGTTGTGATGTGTGTGTGTGGAAGCTAAATCTAAATGTGTTTCAGTCTTCAACATGTGCTGCTGACTCACCATTGCACCCACTTTCTATCTTTGTAAATGTGTGTGCATGTGTTTACAAAGAAACTCCTAGTTCCCTCTTAGTTCCGAGTGTCATCTTTATGCCATAATGCTGATTTAATGCACTCTTAAATGAAGATGCGAGCTGGATTTCAGCCTGTCGGAGCCAATAGGATCTCGTGATGCTAACAGTTGCTGAACGTCACTTGGGTTTCCACCGAAGACGTGGTTTCACATTCAATTAAGCTGAGCTCTTCCTTTTATATTGAATTAGGCAAGGTCATGGCGTTCTTGTGGCACACACTGTAATTCAGATGAAGTGCCTGATGCTTGAGTAGGCAAAGCAAGGCATGAATTCCACCAGGGTTAGATTCCCTGTGAAGACGAGGGTATAAACGTCTTTATTGATAGGCGTTGGGATGTAGTTTCATCTTATGAAGTTAAGTAGGATATGCTTGGAATTCAAATAGCTGTACCCATGAAAACATGGTCAGGAAACAGAAAGGGACATTGCCTTGTGCTGTTTTCAAAGTTGTATTTACTTCTTTGTGTGATGTTTGCAATTCAACACCATGTTTGGAAAAAAGTGAAGCCTTGAGTAAGGAGGAAAATGGTATCGACGACTGTTGAAGAACAAGTCCCATTTTTTGGAATTAAAGCAATCACATAACAGAATGAGTGTCGACATTTTTTAAATCATAGCTTTCAGAAATGTGACACAATAAGAGGCGCGCATGAGTTAAAAATAGCATAGGTAAAAAAGCAATAAATAAATACATAATAATAATAATAACTTTTGGCACTCAAATGTCCATCATGATATTGATGTTTGTTTAAATGTCAGCTTACTTTGCGAGCTAGCTGTAGAACTGTACTACTACTTCACTGTACTACTACTTTGAAACAGGCATCATCTTCAATAAATGATCCTAATGTCTCAATTATGCGGCTGGAAATGCATCAGGACATGTTGTAGATTATTGCTTACCAGAAAATAGGTTTATGTTAATCATTCCGATGTCAATATCCTTCTCTGTAAACTTACAAAATCGAAGGTAATTGTACTCTGCCTTAAGTACCCTTATGTAAGTCAAGAAAAAAATACAACTGCAAACAAGAAGGTTGTGTCAGACCTAATAATGTAGTGGTAACAATAGGCCAATAAGGGAAGTCATCAAGGTATAGGGACATGTTATGGGAAAACATTGGGACATTTGGTTCAGTTGATAATGAGTGTTGTGTTGCAAGTAGTTGTCATAACTCAAAAGTCATAACCAACAAAAGTTCTTGGAACATACAAAAAAGACAATGTTGACAACTTGGGTTTAAATCCATAGTTTTGGTCATCATTCCAGCTGATTATGATACAATCTGGCTGTTAAAATGCATTGCTAGCATGTGGGGATGTGGTGACTCTGGAACAAAAGCAACGTTTAAACCAAACAAACAGAAATCCTGAATGCATAATGCTGCTGTGCTGATGCGCCCACTGTGATTAATGAAGGCAAGATCAGTGTGAGGCAAAAACAGTTTACCTCTCTGACCGTCGGCTGAATATTAATCACAAAATACCCAGTGGCTCATAAGCGTGGATTTCCCACTGAGCTAAAGTATAGGTTTCTACTTTGTGCCTGCAAAGCTTTTCCTCCTACTGTGACTGTTTCAAATTATCTCGCCATTTCCATTGAGTCATGTCTTCCTCTCGCTTTCTCCTCTCCTCATTTTCTCTCTGCTCATCCATCTCTTGTGTTTTCTCCCGACTGTCAGCATGTTGTTTCTCTTATTACTGTCTGCAGCATCGGGCCATCTTTCTCTTCTTCTTCCCCCTTCATCAGACTTTTTCTGCCTTGCATATTTCCCCTTCTTCTCTGAACTTTGTTCTACTCTTCTCCTAGCACCTAGTCTTCCCACCTCTTTCTCTCACCCGTCCTCTTCCCAATCATCATTTCTCACCCTTTCATCATATCGTCTTTTCCTCTCACTTTTGCCTCTTTTTTCTTCCGCCTCTCTCCTTTTCCTCCTCAATTCACCTCTCTATCCATCCTTATTCCCTCTGTTATTACGGGGCCATTTCCCCTCCCGCTCTAGGCTACTCTTCCCCTTCATCCTCGTCTCTCACTTCCTCCTCAATCCTCCCATATGCCCATCATCCCCCCCAGCCCTGTCTTCTCCACATGAGCTCTCGCTTCTATCCTTGTTGACCTTTCCTGCCCAATCTCCACCTGTCTTCTCCCATCCCTCCTCTTCCTGCTCCTCCTCATCATCATCCATCCATTTTTATTAATTTCCTCCATCAAGATTTCCTTTCACTCCGCTCTCCTCCTCCCCTCTCCTCTTCCCTTTTCCTCTCATCTGTCTGTCATCGTGTCATGTTTTGACATTTTTCCTATTCTCATCTCGTATCTGTTTTCGCCCATCGGACTGCTTTCATCTTCTTGTCACTCTGCCCTGTTGTTATCCCCACATCTCTCCCTCCTCCTATTTGGGATTTTAGCTTTTTTATTGTACCCTTCTCGCATTGATTTGCTGTTTTATGTCCATAGTGAAGAATACAGATGTTCAAAAACTATTTCAGCATTGCGATACAAGGATCAGATCGGACAAGTTCAACTAAGTTTTCTCTGTACCAAAGGAAAAGTGAAACTGCTCTAGTAATATTTGGTCCTGTCCGGATCACTTAATTACATTGCTGACATTAAATACCAGCCAGTAACTATAACATAAAAGTCACATGAGCTCCCAGCATGCAGCTTGTTAATTGGGCAGTGTTTTTCCAGACCTGTCACTCCACCTTATTAGACATTTTGATGAAGTTGGACCAGGTCCAATGTCCTGATTCAAGTTCTTGTTTACGAGTTAAGCATGATGGACTTTCCACATTCTCTTTGTCCGGTGCTCATGGCAGTTAAAAGCACGTGAGGAGATGGCTGAATATGAAGTTTAATATGCAAAACACGAGGGTACTATCTATCGGTTTGTTTTCTCAATTAATCGTTTGGTCCATAAATTGTGAGAAGATAGTAAAAAATAGCATCATAGTTTCTAAAGGTCCAAGGTGATGTATGGTTTAGCAGTCTAAAACGGAAAGATACACATTTAACGTGAGAAAGAGAAAAGCACAAAATATTCATATTGTAGATCCTAAAAAAAAACCCTGGCCATCTGCCGGCAAAAATGACTAAACGATCAATTGATAATTTCATTTTTTGCAATTGTTTTTCTGTCATAGTTACCAAAGGAAGAAAGATCAATACTTGGGTTACCGAGGCAACGAGATAAACAAGAAGAACTAGCTGAATTGACCCTTTACTTGTTTCATGGTTATTGTGCCGTTTATTCAGATTACATTCAAAATCCCAAAAAAACACTCCATGGTCCAATGTGGTTATTTGATAAGACCAGAATTTAGCATGGCCCTGTCTTGTTCTTGAGTATTATATTTGTACAAACTGATAAAAGCATGTTCAGTGTGGAATCTCACCCCTCTCTCCCTGTCTCTCCTGCCATGTCTTCATCCATCCTTGTATCTGGTTCCAGTCTGTCACCCTTTCAGGGTCCTTCTCAGAAGTGTCGTCTCATTTATTATTAAGTCTTTCGAATCGATCTCCTGCACCTCAACAGGTTCCCACTTCTCAACCTCTCCATTCTCCCCTTTTTCTGTTTCCCTTCTCTTCCCCATAGTGTCAATCTTCAACCAGTTTCCTTCATCTATAAGTCTCTTGATCTTTTCTAAACTCTTTTTTCTTTTTCTAACTCACATGTCCACTAACATGATATGTAGCAAATCAAGATCATACGGCAAAATGTTGAAGACATCCAGAGTCATTCATTACCTCATTCTGAGAGCCCACATCTGCTTCAGTCAGCTTTAAAGATAATGACTATGTATTCGGAGAGGAGCGTATATGTGGGTATAATGTAGAATAAGGGGTAACCACAGTGCGTGTCAGCCAACCAATTTATATTGGATGAATACTTGATATTTCTGTTTGTTAGGCTGTTAAAATACTGGGGAAGAGGTAGTGTGACTAGCAGTTTCCATTTTATAACCCATAGTCCTACAACAGGATGGTGTTGGCTAATTAGAAATGGAAGTTTAAGCTTTATCAGAAAAGTACATTTTTAAGCTTTCCATCACAGGTTTATGTTTGCTTTGGATCCTTACAACTGATAGAAAGTCATTGAATTTTAAGGGATTTTATTGACCCGATCATATTCTGATGATCTTAGTGTCAGTTCAGATTCATCTGCGTGAGGAAACATGCCATATTTTTGAGAGGGATTCGCACTGCAGAGGAGGAAGCACCACTTGAACGATACAAAACTAAACATGATATTTTTTAATAAGAGTGAGCTGAGTTTGCTGCCGCAGTGAAAGATGATAAATCATTAATAAGTTCTTTAAATATTCCCTTGAGTGAACCAAAATGGTGTGCTAAGGCAACATTGGGGAATAATTAATCTTAATTACAAGCTGTATTATTATCTCATATATCCCATTCCTCCTTTGGGTCTGGTTTATACACTCAAAGTGGAAACTCTTCTGCCTCTCGTCCCTTTGGTATCATTTGCTAAAAGCAGAACGGCCAGGTTGCTTAACAGGAGAATGCTGCGTGCGTTTCACTAACATAATGTGCCCAATTTTTGGTGTTTTGAAGTTCAAACCGTGTTTCATAAGCTCAGTCTGCCTCTCACTGCTATTTAGAGCTGCCAACGTGTGAAGCCTGGTTCTGCTTCAGAGCCTATACGTTTGTGCTTTTAGCTTTGTGAGGCCATGCCAAGTCCGATCCACTGAAGAACACTTGGCAGTCAAAATATAAAAGTTAACACAAGACAGAGAGACGTGTGGTGTTCTCATAGTTCTCATAGTTCTCATAGTTCTCATAGTTTACACGGTGCAACATTCTTATCATTTTAAAGCGTTTAAGATGCGTGCTTTGTTATCAAACTGTCTGTCTGGAGATGTAGTTTAGGTACAGTGTGTCTAGGTTTGATTATTCACAAAAAGAGATTGTAGCTACTTTGGTTTGACCTGAGTGTGTATAGTGTGATGATAAGACAAATAAATCAAACAAATAGTGTGTGTGAGGAAGATTGAGGGTGTTGTGAAAGTTAGTCTTTGACCATTTTCTAAGTTTAGGTGGTTGTCTGTTATAAAAAAGAATTCTCGCAACAAATCTTTGCCTTCGGTGCTGTCTTTATCTTTAAAAAAATATGTTTGGATTAATTGTTGTTCCATATCCATGCATACGTTTGCCAACAGGTGGAAATGCATTACAACGGCGCAAAACATTTCCATTAGGAGTAACACGCTGCCTCATGAAAACGCTGTAAAATCTGAGACTGCTGCAAAGAAAAAAAGATTCCAAGAAGCTCAAAACTAAACAGAAACGGGGACACTAAAAAGGGACGCACACAGCTGGGACCGCAGCGATTGTTGACGTTTGGGAATTATAAAGTTGGCCAACTGTCACTGTTTACAGAGTTAGTCCGTTTCAAACTCTGGCCGTACCAAATAACTGCACTGGACTGATGATAGTATGTCCTCACTGTAGTGCTTTTTGTAAAGATTGTGAATTGTGAACAAATGATCTGTGAATGGAAGTGTTTTGGCCAAAGCAGCGTGTCTGCACCTGTTTGCCACCATACAAGCATGTGTGTAAACCAAATTTCCAATTTTTATGATGACTTGACTCTATTCGCTAAAATTAAGCCAGAATTAGACGTCAATTGGCAAACTTTTACTTCGCATAAATACTAGAAGCAGTTTGGAACTCATTACTTGGTCTTCTAATCTAACTGCCTACAAGAAGTGCTTATGGTTAATTTCTTTCAGATTTCCTTGCACATTTTCGATTCTAATCCTTCATTTGTCTTCCTCTCCCTAATCAGAGCTGATCCAGAATGGCCGCCTGCTGACGCTGCCCCTGGTGGCCGGAGACATGCAGTATCTGCTGCCTGACGAAGACAGGAAGCGCCTCTACGTGGCCATGAAAGATAACCTGCTGTCTACCAGTCTGGATGACATAACGCAGAACCCACGCAAGGTTAGAGCTGGAGGACATACACACACTCATTTTCACATACCACCTGCGGCAAGGTGCATTACTACACACATGCCAAAGATTGTTGATGAATGCTTGGAGATAAACACAGATAATGAATGTGTGAGGGCTTTGATGGGACTAATTATGATTAAAATGAGAAAGAGGAAACTCACACCCCTCTGAGCGTCTATCTGTCTCTAGTTCCTTGCTCTTATTACAGAAATCAGTTTCTTCCTGAGTCCCCTGCTTCCTGGTTTTTACCTTCTTTGACTCTAATCAAGAAGAAATAACTTTCCACATAGACAGAAACAATGTTTAGTAGTATATTACACAATCTGTCCCTCGCTCCAACTTGGCCTCTCCATAAAAGCTGCAGTGTTGTGTTCTATAAAACATCTTCAAAATGTGGATTTATTTCTTGGCCTCTCCACCATGTGTTGTTTAGTTTATCCACTGATAGTTGGAGGGATTTCAAAAGCCTAAAAAGCCTGTGTTAGTTGTAGGACTTAAAGGTGCCCTGTGGATTTTTCTTGTAAACAAACAAAAGGGATGTTTATATTCAATATTACTCACCAAAACACATTGTGTACAAACATGAGGTCTCAAAGCATGTCAAATGCATTTATTTTATCGTAAAACATTTGCAAAACCGCAAAAGCATTATAAATCCATCCATTTTTACATCCACATTTACTAGCTTTCAGTCGTCCTCTTCCCTGCCTTTCATAGCGCATTGTTGCATATTTTGGCACGTTACTGCAACCCGTTGATCGCTGGAATATTGTGACGCCATTGGCAAGATGTATCTGTGTGTGTGTGTGTGTGTGTGTGTGTGTGTGTCCCCGTCCTTATGTGTGTAAACAAAATTGAGGCCAACTCATTGCAAAAACATTTCCATAGGGCAATGGAGGTCTACTAAAGCCTTTTGAAGCTTAAATATAACCAAAACTGCTACTAGCAAAGAAGCATAGCATTCTTTTGTTGTCTCATTATTTGTCACTTTCCAAAACGGACCAATACATAACAAGATAATGGGTTCCAGTAACAAATAATTTGTTTCACATTTTCCAAATTCCTACCTCTGCCGGCCACTATTATACCTTTAAAGAAAAACAGCAGACATGTGGAAGCCTTTTTATTGATTTATTATAATAGTGAGGGCTTCTGCTCACTTGCCATTTCTGATTTAGTGGATTTATCCATTTCGTTTTAAGTTTAAAGACCAGGATTTTTCCATGTTGACAATCATATACAGCTTCATGATATAAACCGGAAAACCCTGAGGTGGACCCTCTGCTCTGACCTCTCGGAGTTCAGATGGTCAAGTTCTCACCCTGACACAAGTCTCTATTCCTTATGTGTGTTGTTACCATAAGAATAATACAGCATAACCACCATTTTAATTTCAATCGACATAGCATAATGATAACAACGGCGGCCATTTTTATGTGTTGCATAGCCATTGCGACTTGTAAAGCGGTCAAGGACTCACAGAGGTGAGGTTTTGCAGTAAACATACAAAGCCAGAGGAAATAAGTGATATGAATTGACTTTATGCGTCAGTCACACACTCACAGCATTGGAAAACACATTGCTATAATTTTCTGTGAAGCGTTAAAACATGGTCCAATTAGCAAGTTAACTAACAAGCCAGCTAGGCTGCTAGGTAGCTTGCTTACTGTTAGCCAGCAGAAACTCTGGGTAGATGTTAACAGCCCCTCTGCCTAGCTTCCACTGCTCCAGAGAAAGGAAAGCTAATTAGCTAACTATGCGACTCCAGAGCTGGGTCCACTCTTTTTCATGGCGAGACGTGACCTTACTTTGTCCCCACTGACTTGACAACAATCCACATTTTCTTTAGCACCAATCAAAGTACCACAGCAAACCGTTTAATGTGTGTCCAACTCTGTACAATTCTCCTTACATGGTCGCTACACACTTAGTTCCTCCAGTGCTGCTTGACAAAGGTTTAAATGACACAACATGTCCAACCCGGGTGTAAGACCAAAACCATGATTCCTAGTGAAAACAGAGCATCTTATAGCTGCATAGGGAAATAAAATATGGATGCAAACTGTTACATATAAGTTACAGGTTTGTTACCGTATCCAGCTTCATGCTGCAGCTAGGATTTTGAATGTAGACTGATAAGGTGACGTTTTTTTCAACCAGTCTGCGATATAGGGTTACAGAAAGGACAGCGTCTGTGCTGCTTTTTTAAAACCCTGCAGACTCAAATCAATAGCCTCATCTGTCCGTTGTACACGTAAGCTATCAGATAACTGGCAGGTTGGCAAGCAGACAAACTACTAGTGAAGCAGACAGACAGACAGCAGTCAAGCTGGCCAGCCACCCACTCAGCTAGGCAACCGGCCAACAAAAGATAGATAGTCATATCAAACTCGTAACTCAACTGTGTGCTGGCTGTAAAGTCATACATCTGTACATACAGTATTTATAGTCTGTTTATACTGTTCCAGCTCGGTGCAGTTCTTCCCTTGTGGTGTTCAAACCACTCACAGTGCCATATTCTCCACATTCCTGTTTGTTTTCTCTGCTACTGACACCCAGAGCTCCTTATCAGTGCAGCTTGAGGCCACTTCATTCCTACTTATGTATTGCTTTCTTTTCATGATTTAAACCTTACACGTACTTTTTATATATGTGCAGTCTTACTGACTCAATAGAACTGATTTTGGCACCGAGAGATGGACACGTAACCAGATCTTCCGATTCATCCCATTGCAGGGCAGAGAGCCAAACGTGACGCGGTTGCCTTCAGTTGCATTTTTACTTTGATCAGACCAAAAACCCTCAAGACATTCCTTCTGTGTGAGTGTGCAGCTGGCAGCCCACAGTACACAAAGGGTCACCGAGGGTTTGAGTGTGTGTTTGTGGCTTTTGTTGCATATTTATTCTTTATTCATTCTCCGTACTTCTTTTGTTTCCACTTTCTTTCTTTCTTTCTTTCTTTAAATGAGTCATTTCTAATAAAAATCCTTTATACCTTCAGATTTTTCCTCCCGGTGAGTTCTATATTTTGCATAAACTGACAACCAGCACGCTTTTCCCAGAGAGGTACATTTCCATTACACAGGGTCCTTACCTGGTGAGAATCCTTTAGTGGTGGTCCGTGTTCCAGTCAGTGTGTGGTATTTGAAGATAAGGGGGAAACGTGGGCTCTAATCTAATCTGATCGTCTCTGCTCTGCCAACGGCTCTGCGGGAATGACTACACCAGAGAGCCATTACTGGACGGTCAGAATAAATTGTTTCCTGAAAGCACCATCATTTGTCATTAGTCCCTTTCAAACAGTTGATGTTACATTTTCTGGATCCAATATCCACGCACATATCACATCTTATTCCTGTGAGTATTAATGATGATATTCGAGAAGTTCATTTGTTCATTGCCACTTTTAATTTTAGAGTTAAGTTCCTGCATTTCCTTCAGTGAACTTTGCAGTTGTTATGGTATGTAGAGATAAGTGAGAACGATGAGTTGTCATATCAATTCAATCTTTGCATGAATGACTGACTCAGGGAAATATTTAGATTAGTCATGTAGCTGCCATTTCCCATGAAGCCATATTTTCACTTTCTCTCTTTCTTTATCAAAGCCCTGTCTATTATTTGTTGCCCTAATCGCTTGACATGAAAGCAGGGAATTTTATAAATATATATACTTATCATTAACATAGACACAAACAAGGCAGTTTTATGAAATAGAGACAACAACTGAAGGAAACATGTCATTAGTACGTCTAGTTTTGTTATTTATCAGTCCACTGGTGAACTAATCTTTACTTTGATTAGAAATAATATCTTTCATTGGTGATTCTCTTAACTGAACCCAGGATGAATCTATTAAAAAAGCAAACACACACACACAGACACACAGACACACACAGACACACACACACACACACACACACACACACACACACACACACACACACACACACACACACACACACACACACACACACACACACGACCAAACCTAAACAGGCCTGAAGCAAATGTAACCTGATTCCTGAACAACCTGTTTATTCAGACATAGGGATTCAGACAGTTTGGAAAAAAGTGAATAAACACTGTCTCATGCCTTCCCGAAATACCTTAATAGGTTAACATCTGAATATGTGGCTTCGGGGCACTTCTGACAGGTTCCATTGCGTACCTCATTTCTGCATTACAGATTTTTCTTTCTTTTAACCTCTGGAAAAGTGTCATTTTGTTGGCAGATATGCACAGGGCAAAGAGCCTACATACATTATGAAAATATACAGATTTTATAAGTATAGTGAACTGGTCTGCTGTGGAACGGCTCATGATTGGAAAAAGACATGACTCATGAATGTTAGCTTCTGTGTGGGCACATTGCTGAACATAAACAAATCAGCCCACATTTTTATTACCTAGCCAGACTGCTGTTCTTTTTAACATAATATTCATAATTACATTCTCAGAAATTAGGTCAGAAAAACCTTTAATTTACATCAGACATTCTGGAAACTTGTTGCAAAGAAAAAATCAAGTTGACATGACATAGAAAGAGGAGTTGAAATTCAGTTTGGGTCCTTAGATTTGGAAAAGGTGCTCTCAAAGTCTATAAGCAGGATTGATTAGCATTTTAACAATGGAGTCTGCTATAATGCCACTCTCAGCCATAGTTTACTGCTGTTACAAAACTATTTGCTAACTAGCACTTGTGTATTCACATGAATGATAATGGTTTACATTTAGACAGAGGCTTGCTTATTCATTAAACAAGAAAATGAACTGATAGCTTTTTCCCATCTAAGGACAACAGTTGAATTATTGTGCTCATGTTGCTGTAGCTAACACTGCAGCCACAGTCTAACAATAGATGTATTTGTCATGTTGCCACCATCACTGCCGCTCTGACAGCTTGCCTCATCATTGGATTCGGCGTTGCTGCCAGTTACTTTTTATATTCTCCTCCCTGAAGCTGCCTCCCAAGAGGTATTCAAATCTGCCTCGTCTCTTCATGTTGTTTAAAATCTAGATTAGTCATGTTTCGCTGCCTCGTTCCCACCTCGAGCACAATGGTGACATATTTTTATCAGGAAAATGTTGAGTGAGTAACAAACACTGTTTTTAAATATCTTTCTCCCCCTCTTTTTCTTTCTTTATCTCTCTCGCTCTCTGTAGCTGTACTGGCCAGCCAGTCCAGAGCGAGTCCAAGAATGTCTGATGGCTGGGAAGGATCCAGAGGTGATTTAGCACAAACACACACACACACACACACACACACACACACACACACACACACACACACACACACACACACACACACACACACACACACACACACACACACACACACACACACACACACACACACACACACACACACACACACAACAACAGTATGATTGCATAAGCAAAGCAACATGTACCACAGTGTGTAGCCGTAAACGCAGGTGAACATTTATATATCTGTTCGGATCAGAGTTCAAATCAGGTTTAACATCTTTTTTTCTTATATTCAATGATATACTCTCACGTAAAAAAAACAGTGAAGAGATCAGTATCAATAAAGCAAGACAGTGGCATGGTAGATTACAATCTGGAGCGGAACTAAAGCTGAATGCATCTGATTCATTTGACAACAATAAACAGGCAAGACAGCTCTGATCCTGGCAAAGTTATCAAGATTCAGGTTAGCTACATTTATTCAGACGACAAAACATGTCCGGGACTAAATGGAAAGACTTTGACAGAGAAGAAAAAGACAGGTGATGCTTATCAAGAAATCAAATCTTACTTTTTGTTTGGTGTAGCCACCTTTTTTCATAGCAAACTTGTCACATCCCCAACAGATCCTACCCTCCATTATGTTATTTCAATATAATTCAACCAGGCTCGTTTTGTTACTACTTTCCCAATATTGTTACTTGCTGATAGAAATGCAACAAATTCATATAAAGTAATCACTTACTCATATATGTAATAAAGCATTTACAAATATAATTTCTTCATACTCACATTGTTCCCTCTCAATGTGTGTTTCTCTCTCTGTCCAGTTGGAGTGTGCTAACTTCCTGAGAGTTCTGCAGCCTTTTAATCAGACCCACCTCTACGTTTGTGGCACTGGCGCCTTCAACCCCCGATGTGCGTTCATAGCTACAAGCATCTTCCAACAGGTAATACTGCAAGCCCACATATACAAACAAACAATTACTTTCTGAAGACACTTCACCAGTTAGAAAGTGGTCCATCTGTCACATTTAGAAGAGAATAGCTTTAATTTCAGTTTCCCAGATACATATTTATAGTACTCAGAATGTTGGTAAATATATTATTATGTCAGATCAGTATCAGAAGCCAAACAAACTTGATGTGGAGATCCATAGTTTGAGTCTCCCCTTCTGCGCCTTAACATACACTGGCCGTTTCTCAATGTCGAGTAAACCTGCTGCAGAGCCACTATTTCAAGTATACTACGTCATCGAGTGGCACCTAAGGACTGTTTAAATGCATGTAAAATGCCCAGCATTCGGCGTCACTCAATGACATAGTATACTTGAAATAGTGGCTCTGCAGCAGGTATACTCGACATTGAGAAACGGCCACTCACTGGCCACTTTATTAGGTACACCTGTTCAATTGGTGGTTAACGCAAATATTTAATCAGCCAATCACATGGCAGCAACTCAATGCATTTAGGCATGTGGTCATGGTCAAGAGGACCTGGTGCTGTTCTACTGGGATTTTCACACACAACCATCTCTAGGGTATAAAGAGAATTGTCCGTAAAAGGGAAAATATCCAGTGAGCGGCAGTTCTCAGGGCGAAAATGCCTTGTTGATGTCAGAGGAGAATGTCCAGACTGGTTCAAGAAAGGCATCAGTAACTCAAATAACCACAAGTTAAAGCAAAGGTATGCAGAAGACCACCTCAGAACATACAACACTTGGAACCTTGAAGCAGATGGGAAGACCACACTGGGTGCTAGGAACAGGAACTTGAGGCTACAATTTGCATGGTGTAACTCATACTTATTTGCTGACAGTATGGAGTAAATATGAGCTGTTAATCACCCCAGATGGGACTTGAACCCACAGTCCCTGGCTTAGGAGGCCAGTGCCTTATCCATTAGGCCACTGGGGCTTTGCACACCAGATCTTTAGCGTCTCACCAAAAATGAGTTTGACTACAAAGTGGCTATAAGGGTTATCGTACTATAATACAATGGCTACACGACGGAATTGCGAGGTTTTCACGTAGTCGTGTTGCCTTCCTAAGACAATCGGGCAGCTTCTTGTTTCCTTCGTATTGTCTTCGTGAGGCAGAAAATGCTCGATGGCACCGATGACACGATTTTTTGGCATGCCAAAGATTTTGCCACCGCTCACGAAGTTGCTGCCGGAGCCTGAGAAACTCCACCGGCGGTCATACAACGGCTTAAGATGCCCTCACGAATGGCCCGATGTTGCTACGATCAGAGCCGAATTTGAACATTTCCTTTATCATGTGTCCATCTGGTGTCAATTTTGGGACAGTGTGAGAGGGGCTTTACGGAGTGAAATGACTCGGAAGTAACTCAGTAGCAGCCATGATAAGAGCCGTTCGAATTCTCTCGATCAGGGGTGTCAAACTCAAGGCCCGGGGGCCAAATCCAGCCCGCGACTTCATTTTATGTGGCCCCACAAGAGCTTGCAAAGAATATATATATATGTTAATTATACGGTTACATGCCGATTTACAGAGGCTCGTTGCCCCTACATGGAGCACAATGCATCTCAAATTTGACTTTTTTCTCAGAATTTGACTTTTTTTCTCCTAAATGTCACTTTTTTTCTTCAAAATGTCACTTCTTTTTTTCAAAATGTCACTTCTTTTTTTTGATTGTGACTTTTTTCCCAGAATTTGGCTTTTCTTTTTAAATCATTTTGTTACATTCTCACTGAAGAGACTTGCAATTATTTTCCCTAGACTTCTGCTTTCAGTCGTAGTTAATCATGAAGTTATTATTACCTTATCCGATAATCCAATGCAGAGGCAATAATGTAATATAATACATTATTTTATATATATGATATATTTATATATGTATTTTTATATAGTTTTAAAGTTACAACCGGCCCTTTGAGTGCAACCATAATGCTGATGTGGCCCACGATGAAATTGAGTTTTACACCCCTGCTCTAGAGGATAGGAAAGGAGGTTTGAAACTTCCTTTATAACCTCCTTTAGCTTAGGAAACACTGGACCACGCTTTACGAAGGGAGAGGAGAAAATGCTGCCCCACAATGCCTTGCGGCCGCAACATTTACAGTGTCACACAACATTCGGCCATTCACGGAAACAACCGATTATGACCGAGAAATTATATCATGAAAGTTACAGTGCTTATTAAGCATTTTAAAACGTATGTGGTAAGTTGCCAAAGTGCTTTGTTTTGAACGTTCATCAGTATTATGATCAAAAGGAGAAATATGAAAGTTAGTTTTTACGGAAATGATAAATAATAAAGTCAACATTTCACAGTCTTTACTGAGCTGTGCGGGGTTTGTTAAACTTTTAAAATATGTTTGAATTGTGATATACACAGCGATAGATGTTAAGGACTGACGTTTATAATAAATACATTTGTATTTATTTTAAGGTCTTTTCATACAATAATACATATTGGGATCATTTGTATTAATGTGCACCGGAGGGAGAGGGTGACGAGCATAAGTTTCACTTTCCTTTTTTATTTCAATCACAACCTCGTTCATGAAGAATATGTTTCTCTGTTGTCCACGTTCGTAAAGCATCAGCAACAGCATCAGAGCACGGTGCAGAGTCTCTGGATGAGTTTACAGTAGTCTGTCGTTCTTATTATACATTCATGTAGTCCGCTGTATAGAAAACTGTAGTTTCCCCACAGCAAGACGCACATTTATGACGTCCGCTGGCGCATCATAAAAATGTCGGACAGTGTAAGTGCAGTCGGATTCTCAAAGTACAGTCTCTTTTCCTAAGTCCTTTTGAATTCTCCTATCCACTATTCCTTGACCCTGTGACGTTTCACACAGAGGTCAAGGAATAGACGACAGTAGCTGATTTTTGGACTATTCAGCTGCAATAAGGGTTATAGGCTTTAGTCCACAATGGCCCCTCAGGGTCTGAGCCACTGTTACCCCTTTTCCACTGAAATGAGTTCCGTGCTTGTTCCGCACTGGCGATGGTTCAGTTCATAATTGGTTCGCAATGTTGAGCCAACTGCGCATCAGTCTGCTTTTCCACCAACCAAAGCCCTTTAGGAGCCACGTCATGACGTTACAGTTTACGTCGCTTAATTTTCCGTTCGAACCACTTCGTTGGGAAAGGGGTATATCAGAGATGGCACAACAATAAAAAGACAGCGTAGTGATGTTTTCAGAGTTGGCATGGGCTGAAGGGTAACGTTTTCAATGGAAAGCCTGCGTTACAAATTGGTTGAATGATGTTTGAAAGACATTTACGTTTATTTGCTAAATATATTATTATATATTATAAGTATCAGATCAGTATTAGCAGATTAAAAACCTTGATCTGGATATCACTATTTTGAGTCTCTCCTTCTGCGCCTTAAAATGTGTGCAGGCTTTCCCAAAATGTAACTGGCCTTTTCACCTTTATCACATTCAAACGATGAAACTCCTTAGTTAGCTATCCTATAAGCTAGTTTCAAGCTTTTTCTTCTATGATCTATAATATATAAACAGGTTTTGAATAAATAACGTGAAAAAAGTCAAATAAAGGAAGCAATGCTGTTCCTGCCACCCACCCACTGTCCTGTGTGTGTGTGTGGTGTGTGTGTGTGTGTGTCTCTCTGTGTGTGTGTGTGTGTGTGTGTGTGTGTGTGTGTGTGTGTGTGTGTGTTCTGATTCCCAGCCCCTATACAGTTACCTATCAGCAGCTGAAATATCATGTGTGTGGTGTCTGCCCCCATGCCCATATCTACATGGACTAAGGTCATCTTGTGCCATCTTTCTAAAATATATACAGTGTACCTTTTCAGGCTGCACTCTTGGCACCACCTGACACTTTAGACATTTTGAGGGGGACATTTTTACATCAAATTTAAAGGGGACCTATCATGCAAAATGCACTTTTTGATGTCTTTTATACATAAATATGTGTCCCCGGTGTGTCAGGGAACTCACGCAGCGTCAGAAATAAAACCCTCTCTCTTTTCCTCCGTACCCAAATCTCTAAAAACGGGGCTACAACGGAGCTGATCCAGATTTGCGTCCGATATGAAGTAATATCGGAAATGTATGCTGGCTTTACACCCACGCCCCTATCACAAACTTTTCTATCAGAAACAATGCCAGACTGTTCTGGACGTAATATGTGATCCGTTCTATCGAAATCAGTCGGAAGTCGCAACGGCTCATTTCAGAATAAACGTGGATTTGCGAAAAAAAATAGTTTTTTGGGGTTCGGGTGTTTTGATTGATTTTAAATAAACAAAGTCTTGACTTTCAGAATATGAAACTTTTATTTCCAAAATCACACGATAAATACATTTTTGAAGCTTTTAAACTAAGGGAAGAAGACAGCTCTCCCTCGCCACTCTGATGTTCCGCAGCGCAGCTCCCCCTCCATCCGGCTGAAATTATGAATGTAAGGCGTATTGTAATCATAGATTACACGGCAGGGTCAGTTACAGTTTGTTTTCATCTGATTTCAAATAAACAAAGTCTTGGCTTTCAGAATATTAAACTTGTTTCTTCAAATTCAGATGATAAATACAACTTTGAAGCTTGTAACGGCATAATNGTGTGCCTTGGCAGTTGGTGCGCGGGGCTAATGCTAATAATGCTAATGCCAGCAAATACAATGGCGGCTTCACATATGGGGAGTACTAACGGAACAAAACGGGAAAAGTACGGGGAAAAGTACTCCGGTGTGAACGCGCCTAATGTGACATATTTTGCTTAATATTTGGAGTACAACAACAATCCTGATATCATCAGAAAGCTAGGAATATAGACAACAGTGTATACAACTCAAAACGTGTCTTTGGGTCAATGCGACTGATTTCGGTAGAGCAGGTCACATATGGTCGGTGCATGTTTACATTAGCATCGCTAACAATCAGAGCTAACCTGTACTGCTCAGAGCATGTGTGTGAAGAAGCAGGAAATAAAAAGGAACTCACCTTGTGGTATAACCGGCAAGAGAGAAAGCCTTTGAGCTCCATACTGTTTCAGAAATAATCTTTGATAATCCNTGATATGACGTTTCATCACGGCAGTATTTAGTTTAGACAGTAGCTGCCGGGTCCCGCATGAGCTCAGCCCCCTCCTTTTTATTTTTTTATCAATTTTTTTTTGTATCAATTTTTTTAAAGCTTTATTCCCAAAATCAGCACTTTTGAAACAGGAAGTGAAATAAAGGGATATGAGACATGGCTAGAATGGGTGATCTGTTTGGTATTTTGAGCAAAACACTTCATAGACATGTTTTTTATATATTTTTACATATCTGAGACCTATGCTATTGCCTAAAATAGCATGATAGGTCCACTTTAATGTGAATGTTTTTCTAGAGTCCAAGTGTGTCCCCTTTACTCCCCAGAGTAGCTGATACATGATTGAAAAACATGTGGGATGTAATTTGTCAGAAATAGGTTAATGGTACTTAATATTCTTCCGCTATAGTTTGAGGTGCGAGGTTTAAACCTTTGTAGTTGTGGGATCAGACATCATGTGTGATTTTATGTGTGTGAGTGGAATGTGGAATTCCTTCATTTTGTATTGGTGTGTGTGTCAGGGAACAGCTAATACCATGAAAGGTGGTGTGAGATCAGAACGGTTCAGACGAGGTGCTTAAAGGAGCTAGTGGTGCTGACTGGTTTAAGATTGGACTTCACACATTTTCAAATCCCCTCACTTACCCTGGTTACCCTCAATTAGGCGCCCATATTTTGTGTGTGTGTGTGTGTGTGTGTGTGTGTGTGTGTGTGTGGCAGACTAA
>NW_011336803.1:151577-168493 GCF_000735185.1 Notothenia coriiceps | reverse complement strand
TAGTAGTGTGTGTGTGTGTGTGTGTGTGTGTGTGTGTGTGTGTGTGTGTGTGTGTGTGTGTGTGTGTGTGTGTGTGTGTGTGTGTGTGGCAGACTAATTCTACCAGCTGAAAAAGTCGCTATGCTTCTCTGTGTGGATAAATGAAATAATTCATAGATGAAAGAGTAAATTAAAGAGTCACAGCCTGTCAGTCTGCCCAAACAACTTGTTCTCTCTGGTGTGTCTTCTTCTGTCCGGCTGATTTTCTCCCTCTCTGTCTGAGTGACCTCTGTCTCTGCTCTCCTTGCCAGGCAGAGCACCAGACTCTCTCCTACAGCCAGACAGAGTGTGGGAAAGGGAAATGCCCCTATGATCCGTTCCAGAAAACAGCCTCTGCTGTCGTTGGTAAGCTGACCGTTTTTCTGACCAAACAGCAACACAAATAAACTATGAATGATAAGTTATCATAGGAACAGATATGACTTGTCTGTGAGTTTTCAGGTTGGTGTGGAAGACCAGTTTGAGACAAAGTTATAGGCTTGTTGTTGCAGCACTATAAAACACCTATTGGGAAAAATATGAGTACACTGACTTTGTTAATCATACAACCAATTTGATTGGATGTTTTTTTTACGCCATCTTAACATAATATCTGCAATTAAATCTGAGGGCGCAAAGAGGAATAAAATACCTACACCCTGACTACTCTACAGGAGGCGCAGCCTGAGCAGCAGCTTTAGTGCTCCGTCTGTTGAGTGTAGACTGCGTGCAACACAGACTTGGGAGAAATGTGTAAATCCCTGACAGCATAGAGCTAAATAGCAGCTGTCAATCACTCCAGATGGGACTTGAACCCATAATCCCTGGTTTAGGAGGCCAGTCCCTTATCCATTAGGCCACCGGGGCTTTGCACACCTTATTTTGACCCATTCAGTAAAAAGAGTTCTACTACAAAGGAACAAATGTGATCGCACAAACATATGCTTTAGTCCACAATGGCCCCTGAGGTTACCTGAGGCCACTGAGGTGGACGACGGCACAACAATGAAGAGACAGCATAGTGATGTCTTTTAAAAGTTAGCATGGGCTGGAGAGTACACATTTGAACAAAAAAGCTTGTGTTATAAACTGGTTGCATTGTGTTTGAAAGACATGGACGTTTACCAGTCAGGGTGGATCTAACAAAAAGATGCTATGTGGTCAGACATTTGACTACACTTTGTGTCTTTGTATTGGCACAGTCTACAGATACAGTCTGTGGAATATATACTCTCAGGTTTCAGACCAAATGTTTTATGAGCTTGACCTATTTAAGGTCAAATAAGATGCTCGTAACTCTTCCAACTTCATGAAAGTGAAATACAAACTGAAGTACTTCTTTATTTATTTGAAATATCATGTCAAATTCCAAAGGCTTTAGCGTTCCTCTGCAATCAACAGAAGCTCATGGTGTGGAAATGCATGAATCAGTGAAAGTATCATGTTGAGATTCTCTCCAGCACATATAGCAGCTGTCAATCACCCCAGATGGGACTCGAACCCACAATCCGTGGCTTAGGAGGCCAGTGCCTTGTCCGTTAGGCCACTGGGGCTTTGCACAACTCTGTATTTACCGAATCCGTTCACGAACAAAGGGTTCCACAGCCTAGTGCCAATAGGGGGCCCACAAACATAGGCTTTAGTCCATTATGGCCCCTCAGGTTACTGAGCCACTGTCAGAGATGGCACAACAATAAAGAGACAGCATAGTGATGTTTTCAGAGATGCATGGGCAGGAGCCACCTTAAAACTGGCTATCTTTGTATCTGTAGTCATAGAAACAGTTTGTGGGTTATATACTTTCAGGTTTATGGAAATTATTAGAACTTGACCTAAAAAGGTCAATTGTAAGAGCTTGACTTATATGTTCTAAGATGTTCAATCCCAACTTTATACCTCTTCATGTGATTTAAATATCTTGTCTATTTCCGAATAAGTGCTGGTTAATCACCCCAGATGGGACTCAAACTCAAAAGGACATTAAACTGGGAGCAAACAAAAAACAAATGAATGAAAACATGGTAACATAGCACAGAAGCAGTAATGTACTGAAACAACAGTGGTATAGTGCTCAGCAGTCTTCTTTTGCTGCACACCGTTTCTTGACATCTACAGACTGTACCGACATACAATTATTCTCGGACACTATTGTCTGTTTGGTGCTGGCATTAAATAAAACTTCACTGGGGCTCTCACAAAAAGAGGAGAATATTTTTGGAATAAACTTCACCTTCAAATGTCATTAAACATTATCCATTCTGTGTGACCTAAATAAACTGTTGTTAATGTGTGTAGACAGAGAGCTGTATGCTGGGATCACCTCGGACTTCATGAGCCGGGACTCCGCCTTCTTCCGTAGTCTCGGCAACCGCCACGTCATCCGCACCGAGCAGTATGACTCCACCTGGCTGCAGGGTAAGGGCAAAGAGAACCAAAAGAACATTTTAAAAAGTCCCTACATTTACTGATCTGTAACATAAGGTGGCCACATGACACAAGAAGATTCAAAGTTTTTGTAAGAAGATGATTAGAAGGCAAGAGGCACACTTGCTTGTCTCTTTTACAAAGAAGAGAGCAAACACGTATCACCTTGATGTATTCAGAAAGTACTGCCATTAAAACACCTTCTTTGTGACTGAAGCATCACAAGCATCGACTCTTTTTAGGTCGATCAATTCACAGAAGATAAGTGTGCAGGAATGGATTTATTTTTCTTTGAAACACAGTTTTTGAATTGCAAGACTCCTGGGATGGCTGGTCCTTTTATAATCCAGCAACTATTGTAACTTCACTTAAATCATTTTTCATCTTGGGTTAGGGTTAGGGTTAGGGTTAGGGTCATTTTGTAAGCATGCTACCCAGGATTTGTCTTGATTGCCTTCTTTGTACTGTGTTGTGTTATAACTAAAACATGTGGCACACTGCTAACAGCTTACAGACCAGCATTTTAATTTCTACTGCTCTTTTGCAGGTAAAAAAATAATAATCAGTAGATTTTAAACATCTACTCCTAGATAAGTATCTGTGCCTTTTCTGCATCTTCTCATTCTCTTTGGTGTCAATAGATTGATATTCATTTAACAACAGTCTTTCTCTTTACATTTTGCTTTGTAAACCAAATGTATATTGCTCTAAATCCACATCTCTAAAACCATCTCATGCGTTGGTGCTTTTTCAGGCCAGTCTGTCGGCGGGTGCAGCTGATAACAACAAGACACATGTTGACTCTCTGCTGTTTGTAAACTCAGCTCTGCCTGTCTCTCCCCAGATGCCCAGTTTGTGCGGGTAGCGCCGTTGTCTGAAACTGATAACCCGGAAGATGATAAGGTCTACGTGTTCTTCACCGAGCGCGCTCAGGAGGCAGAAGGGGCTGCTGGGAAGGTGCTCTACTCCAGAGTGGCACGTGTGTGCAAGGTATGGACTGTGTTTGTGGGAGAAAGATAGGTAACAGGTTTGTGTTTGTGTGCTCATATCAGAAACTGTCTGCGTGTAGTTTACGTAAACACGTGTTTGTCCGAACAGGCAGAGTAGCTACGTGCTGCTCAGAGAGTGTTTACGTTAAGAGCAGCTCTGTGTGATTGGATGCACCTGCCAGCTTGTATAGATGTGCCTTTTGATGTCTGTGTATATGGGACTGTTTATGTTTGCTGTGTCTGTTTGTACTAATGCCTTTTTTTGTGGATATGTGTAAACATACATGGCTGTGTTTGTATGATTTCTTTTTGCCTTGTTATGTATGCACATTTTTGTGTTCATGTTAAAAATGTTTTATTAAAGGTTGGGTAGGTAAGTTTGAGAAACCGGCTCGAGATACACTTTTTGTTATATTCCATGGAATGCTCTTAACGTCCCGATAGCAATGAATATCTGAAGTGTTTTGACAAAAAATACATAAAAAATGTCATCTGTGGAAGCCGTAGTACTGTAAAAAGCACCACCAATCATCTGAGCCGACCCGGCTAAAACAACTGGATGGCCTACCTGCCTGTCAGCCTTCCATCTGTGCACAAACTTATCTCGTGCCCTCATTGGTCATGTGCGCGTTCGTGTGTGTTGGAGGAGGGGCTCTGTCAGGAAGTGGCAGAATTTTTTTCCGGCTGTGTATTTTCAAATTCTAGCGCACTCAAGCTGGTTACTCCAAAATTACCTACCCCACCTTTAAGTAAACACATTTTGCATCAAATAGTAAATGTCTTATTCAACAACGCAATAATCTGCAACAAAAACAATTATGGTTTTGCCGCTTTTATCAGTATTACATATGTGTAATTGTTTAGTAAATTGAATATAATTAAGTTTTGTGCTGTTGGTTAACCAAAAACCAAAAATGTTTTTTTATTTTTATTTTATTTTAGCAGGATAGGTCTCATTGAGATCTTTTCCAAGAGAGTCCTGGCCCAAGATAGCAGAAATAGATAGAATATGAAAACATAATGTAATGTTTTTACATTTGTATGATGTTTTACAGATCAGACAACTAATTAAATAACCAGGAAATAATCAGCCAGTCACATTTTTCCAGGTATTTGGTGTTAGCAAAGTGCGTTGTTTTGTGTAAAACTGTAAATTAAAGTTTATATTAGGTCATAACTATAGACAAATAAATGTTAATATGTTGTTAGCTTGTATTCTTTACTCTTTCTTTAAATCCCCTTGAGCTTCAACAAGCTGACTAGTCATCCTGAGGTTCATATTTAATATCATTAGAAAATAAGGTGAAATCAGTGACATCTATGTTACGTACAAGAGAGAATGATTAGTAATGATTGACCCAAAGCAGATATAAAATACACATGTTTTAATCAGACTACTCTTTGTATGTATGTGTCTGTAGAATGACATCGGAGGCCAGAGGAGTTTGGTCAACAAGTGGAGTACCTTCCAGAAGGCCCGCATGGTGTGTTCGGTCCCGGGACCAGACGGCCTGCAGACACACTTCGACCAGCTGCGTGAGTACACACCAGCATCCAATGAGAAGCCCATTACATGCAAAACTAATCACATCAGACAGGCCTCAACAGCCACCAGTCACACTAACAGCTGGATCTCTACCACTGAACGCTTCATAAAAGAGGAATTGAGTTAAAAAACCACCCGGTATGTGTATTTGTGTTTATGAGCGTGATGCACAAAGAGACGGAACTTCTCACAAACATTCTGAAATGAAGAAGGAGAGTTTGCATGGCATGAGTCTGCTTGGCTCCACAGTTACCACGGTGATCAACAGCCCTGTCGGTCACCTTAGGTCCGTCTTCGCTCCTCAGCCTTGGTAACCAAGGAAACTGGCCTCAACATTCAGTTGCTGTGGGTTTATTCATTATCGAAGATTCGCGCCAGTGTCCTCCGGTTGTCCGTGCGTGTGTGTGTCCTTGCGTGTGTATTTTGAGCAAATTGGGATGTAAGCCTGTCTTTGCTCTCTCTCTGAACTTGTAGGTGAAGATGTACAAGTTTGTGATATTTCAGTGGTGGTGAACACAGTACTATCAAAGTGTGAACGGTTATCTCCTGCCTTTAAAGTAGAGTAGCATTTCAAAGGGCCTGCACACCCACACAGGAGTCTGCAGTTGTTTAAAGAGCCTGTGACACGATTTTCCCCCATCATCCAAACCCATCAATTTGAGTAAATATTGTCCCCTTGAAAACCGTTACTGAACTGATTTTGGATATTTGTACTTTGATAACCATTAATCTGCCCTTCAATGTTATCCATTTCCTGGATCTTCTCGGGGATTCTTCAAGTCCCGCCAAATTATGGGTGACGTCAATGCGGGCACAGCGCTCCAGCTGCACCGTTCAGGATCCCAGCATCTGCATGTAAACGCACGATGGCGCACACAGCAGCAAGCTCAGACAGCGATGACAGTTTAATTTTGAACGTGTCTGAGAGCTCATATGAGGCTGAAGGATCGGTTTATTTTGTATCTGTTAGAAGTTTAAGAATTAGGTGCGTCAATATGGGTGATCATACGGTCATGTAGCCAGTGGTGGACTGGGACTAAAAATCAGCCCGGGACTCTCGACCGGCCCACTTCGGTACCACTAGTAAATTGTCAACGGGGGGAGTGGGGGATGTGCTAGTGACTTATCCGACCGGCCCACTTCGGTACCGGCCCATCGGGATTCGTCCCGATGGCCAGTCCGCCACTGCACCCAGCCCAGCCCACGTAAACTGTCAACAGGGGGAGCCTCGCTGCGGGGAAACGGTGGACCTAGTGTCCCGATCGGAGTGGGAATAATAATAATAATAATAATAATAATCCGTGCATTTTATCCATTAATTTCCCCAACATTGTGGTAAAAAAAAACACACGTTTAATCCATGTTGGTGTACTACAACTACAAAAAGCATAAGGTTTGTTTTCTCATCAGGAAATGCAGACCGGCTCAAACAAAAGATTTTTAAATCATCATCCTCACGATCATTTAATGTATCATATGTTCGCCGAATTGACATGAAAGCACTAATAAATGTAGTCATCCACTTGAGTTTGAGTTTACAAAAATAATCGATTTGTTTTTATATCACATCCGACGGGAGGAAAGCAGCTCTCACTACCGATTTTTAATCCTAATTTAATCATCATCTTCACCACGATCATTTATGTTTATGTTCGCCGAATTGACATGAAAGCACTGACAAATATGAGTATACTGTAGTCAACTTCATTAAAACGTTATTAACGTGCCTAAACTCAGTAATTCACCATTTCTACGCATGACAACACACTTTGTCCGTGTTTGGCTCTCTCGCCGCACAGTGAAGCGTTCCCGCATTGACGTCACTTCCGGCTTCCCCCAAAACCTCAAAATGAGTCGAAGGAATTTTCCCGCGATGTTCGAAATTATTGATATTTATCGGAAACGGTATCGCTTTTTCTTTTTTAAACTGACGGTTCGAGATTACTAGTAGCCCACTATTTCATTGCACAACAGTTGTTGGGTTCGTGTCACAGGCTCTTTAATACTGCCTATTAAATTGTGTTTTACAAAACCCCCGAATTGATAAAAATGAATCTGTTTTGTTAGTTATTCACTATGGTTTGATTTAGCCGGCTCAGATATAGTTAAACACTAAATTCGTACAGGTCAGGAATGTTAGATTGTTCCCGTATTTTACTGCAGAAATCTTTAATGCACTGCCAAGTTAAATCTGCTCGGTATCACTTCATGGCACAATACATGAAGACTGCGAAGAAGCTGCTGGATTCCCCCACAACTCTGCAGATTGGAGTCTTGAATTGTGGAATTCTTGGACTACTCTACCCTACTGTCAATCACCCCAGATGGGACTCGAACCCACGATCCCTTGCTTAGGAGGCCAGTGCCTTATCCATTAGGCCACTGGGGCGTACCTCAAAGAGACAAGATAGACAATGCACAGAGGGACATTCACAGCAGGGAGCAAACGTGGCAAAGAAAAGCTCTTCAAAAATAGGAACATGGGACAAAGGAGTGTTGTAGTAAAGCAACAATGCCATAGTGCTCAGCAGTCTTTGTCTGCCGCACACCCTGTTTTGCTGACTTGTAATGTCTGGACTGATGATTATTCATGGTAAAATAACATGCTCTACTTCCCTGAGAAGAGAGAGGGGGGGCGTGGACGCTCATGTGGATGGGCGAGACGGTTGACTCATATAAACCTGTCCAAAGTGGGTGGGCAGCGGAAGGTCCACGTTGTGTATGTCTGGTGTTTGAAATGTGTCGTCACTGCGCCGCCGTTTTTAGAAAATAACCTTACTTTTTTATCTGACTTGTAATTATCATTTTGCAGACATTACAATCAGCACTGTTGTCTAGAGCGTTTCTTCTTTTCTGCCATGACTCTTCCAACTTGTTGCGTTTTTCCCTGGCTAAGGAGGCCAGTGGAAGAGAGACAACCGAGAAAATGATTTATTTAGGTATAAAACAGGGCCATAACTTCACTTTGATTTTGAAAGAGGATGATTTTAATACAAATCACTTCTGTTGCACCTCTCTGCTGTCAGCCCCACACGGCTCACCTTTTGCTCGGTGAGAGAGCTGGCAGACAGAGGGCGGGAGCGCTGTGGAGACAGGACCGGTTTCTTATCTTTGCTGTTTTTGTAAACAGAAGATTCTTAGAATAAACGACATAACACACACACAGAATGACTGTTTATGTGAACATATACAGTACAATAACACATTCTGTAAATCACACACTCTTTCTTTTTCATAGTCAAACCTCTATGCAGAAACACATTTGAACGCACTCGCACAGCTTTCGCGCTGTTACACACATACTTGCGCCTCCGCCTGTGTACACAAGACAGTTCTGACTTGTCAGGAGCATAAACATCTCTGCCCTGCATGCCTGTGGCCATGCTTTACTCATCTGATAAGGGTGTGCATAGATTTGTTTGTGATTACACTCCAGCAAGACACACACAAAACCACAAACCCATATACAGGAGATTAACCCATCAGGTTAAGAATGCGGTCAGTGTTGTGTTTTTGCCACGCTCCACCACACAGAAACACTACAAATCCCATAAACCCCTGACAGTGTGCGGGTCCCTCATAGCAGCGGAGCGGTGGTTACCACCTGGTGAGAGTGTGTGTGAAAGTTATTACAATTTGCTGAACATTTTGAGTGTGCTATGTTATTATAATTACATATATTTGTAATGTATGTTTATGTAATTGCTGCGTTTTAATGAAAAAAATGTGAGTGGGTTTTCTGCGTTTTTTTTCTGCGTGTGTATTTGTGTAAAACACAAACCAGGTACAAAAAAACAGCCTTATTTAGTTTCAGCTCCTGTCAGCACTGATATTGTTTTTACAGGTGAAAGTATTCAACACCATGTGGGTCAAATCCATCACAAACGTTTTATTTATTTTGTTCTGTTCACATATTGGATGGCGCAGTTGCTTCTCACTTACCAGCAAAATACATTTTGTCTCTTCAAATACTGGCCAGAAAGAGTCCTTCTCGATCTATAAGCATAAAATGATGGCACACAGGACGAGGTGGCCGAGTGGTTAAGGCGATGGACTGCTAATCCATTGTGCTCTGCACGCGTGGGTTCGAATCCCATCCTCGTCGGAGTGCTTTTAGAGCGGCAGAGGCTCAGTCTGTAGGGACCAGGTTCTCTCCCCGAACAGACAGTGTACGAGTAGGCAGTGTGAACTGATAGTTGGAAAGTTCCAAGTATATCTGGGCACTGCTGTGGTTCCCTTAAGCATGGCTCCTAGAACTGTGGGTTAAATGCAGAGGTCACATTTCACTGTGTGTGCTGTGCTGTGTACATGTACACGTTACTGTACTATGGAGAAGAAGCCCAACAAATAGATGTTCATTATTATTATTATTGTATGTCTTTATTGAACAAAGAACATGAATATAAATACATTAATCTCAAAAAGAGAAGACATGTTATATGCCAGATTATAGCTATACAAATAAATAAATCAATGTACTTGTCACATGTAATCATACAAGATGCAACTCCTTCAGCTATTCATCAACATCAGAATCACAATACTGTACCTTTATTTGACCCATCTTAGTGTTAGGAGCAGTGGGCTGCCATTATGTACAGCACCCGGGGAGCAGTGTAGGAAACTGTGCCTTGCTCAGGGACACCTCGGTAGCACTTGGTCTTTCCGGGAGTTGAACTTGTGACCTTCCAGTTCCCAAGCCAAGTCCCTATGGACTTTGCCACCATAAAGCAGAATAGGGCCACTAGATCAGCACAGCATATTGGAGGAATGCCAGTTTTATTTCCTTTAGTGTTATTTTGGTAGTTGTTGACTCACATATTTAAGATGTTGTTGAACTCCTTCACATTTGGCTTTCTTCTGAAACGAGCATCTGGTGAGTGATGGCCACATGGACTGACTCATGACACAGGACAGCCTGAAGTTGATTGTTCAGTTGTTTTGTGTCTGAGGTTCACTTTCATGAGGCTCACCGCACATGTTTACGATGTCACTTATTGTGTGAAATTATACGTCCAACGTCATTGAGCCACAATTGTTCAAATAAACCTCCAGTCGTGTGTTTCATATTTTCTCTGTCATGGAGGACAGACGTTCCTCCTGTTGCCCATTCAATCTGAAATGACTCACGAGTCCAGCTCAGAGGAAGAGGATTCTGAGCTGTTTACTGCTGTTGTCCCTGTTGTGGTAGTAGTTGTTGTGAAGGAGAGTCATGCTATGAGGTTTTTCTGCCCGGAGACAGACAGCTCTCTGTGGCCGGACTCAGCGTAATGGCATTTAGAGACACTGAGGTATTTTTTGGGCATTTTTATCGTTTATTTTTGTCTGTGTATGATAGATTCAATGTTCCCGTCATAGGACAACACCCATATCTGTGTCACTACATCACCCACTGACGATGGCAAGGGAGAGCAAACAGGAAATAAATAATATTTCAATTTGATTTGGACGTCACTAGGGAGATGAGTGGAATAAAGAAGAAGTGGGCAGAAGAAGAGTAAGAATATGAAGTGTGTTTTCCTAGCTTAGAGGATAAACATGACGAATGGAAGGGAGGGAAGATGAAGAACATGAGAAGTGTCATCTTCACGCCCCGTTATGATGAGATCTGCAAAGGCCAGAAAAAAAGTCTTGGACAAATCGAAAGAGTTGGAAAGAAAAAAGGGAGTGGTAAGGCTGAAGGAGGATGAAGAGAAAGATAGACAGTAGCTATATTTACCCTAAGACAGCTTGGATACAAATATAGTCGTAAACAATTCAAAACAAATGTAAATATGACTGGAAATTGGTTCCAAATGCCACAACAAATAAACCAACCACGGTGTGCTTCTACACAGACATAATATTTATCTCAAAAAGGCAGTCGGTGGATTTTTTTGTCAGAAAATTATAAGAAAATCACAAGAACAAATAAGACCTGCCTGTAAGTTCACATACATTCACCAACATCAGTGCAAAGGACCTCACTAAGAGGCTTTTGCAGGATTCTGTAGACAACACTTTACACATGTTTAAACAGTTTGGAATTAAAGCTTTATTTGGATTGATTGTATCTTCCTTTCGGTCCATTTACTTTACTGGGTAATAAAGATGGAATAAAAAGATCAAAAAAGAGAGTGGAGGGGGCGATAACATCTCAGTCCATATTTAAACCGAGGAAAGAGCAGTTGCCTGTATTACTGAGTCACCAGGTCGCCCGGTCCTGTAAGATTAACCTGAGTAATGCATTTCCACTATTTACTGCTTAATTACCTCATCAACCAAAACACTTTAAAGCGGGTATGAAAAAATGTTTTGTGATACTAAAGGAAATTAATCATGTTTTGACGCCTGCATTCAGCCTTTCCTTAATCCGTCAAAGCTCGTGTGAAAACACTTGAATGGAAGCCCAGTTCATCAGAAGGAGAAACGGAGGAGAAAGATAGAGGGTGAGAGGAGGGAGGTGGGTTTAGAAAGTGGGGGAGACAGCGAATAAAAGTAGGACAAGTAGGGAGAGGGTAGAGGTTATATCAAGGTGTTGAGCAAGAGGAAAGGAAAAAAAGGGGAGGAGGCGAGGAAAGAAGTAGAAACTGTTATCAAAGTGTTAACAATGTGAAATAGAAGGTTGAGGAGAAAGAGAAGGAATATCTGATTAGGAAGATGATAAGAAATACATTTGTCTTCAGGGTAGGATACAAATGAAAATGGAGGATGAAGAAGTTTGGTTGGAGAGGAACTCTGGTCTAAAGAATCTATTCCTCAAGGGGATAAAGAAAGTGAGATGTGTCTGGTATTTAAAGGTTATTTAAGACTCGGTGGAAATTGCAGTAGCATGGGAGGAATATGCCTAAGAGGCTTCGACAGCCTTCCCCGCTGGCACCAGTTTCCTATTCCCCTTGAGCTATGGTGGCCCTAAAGTGACACAAGTGAAGTCTTATTATAAAGAGGAATGAGATGGCTGATTGCTAAGTGCAGAAGTCTGGGTGAGAAAGAATAATCAAAGTAAGAAAGGTCCTCACTTAACGTTGGCTGTACATTTCCTTAAATCTCTCTAGAGTGTTGGAAATGAGTTTAAGTGCTGATGCTACCAAAAGGTCTGCAATTAAATAAAAATGGTGCAATGGAAAGACAGAATAGGAGGAGAAGGAATCACCCAAAAATAATGAAGGTGAGATTTATGCAGCAGGAAATACCCCAACCCAGACAAAAGGCATTTTTCCTCAAAGGACAAGGAGGGGGGCAGAGTGAGGTGAAGTGAAGCTTAAAGGGTGTGAGGAGGAGTGGTGGGAGGGAGACTGGATGGGAGGGAATGAGGGGAATGGGGTCAATAGGGAAGGATAGTGAGGTACAGAGTGAGGGGAGAGGAGGGAGACGACAACGAAAAGGGTTTCTGTAGGAAATGCAGAAATAATGGATTTGTACACATTTTTTCAATGTAAAGCAGATTATGAAGCTTCTAAAAGTCATAACCCTCTTAAACTACAGATGGGTTCAGCCAAGTGCCTTATAGCTGCTGGCTAGATTCTCAGTCTTTAATGAGAGTTCAAGATATATCTTTTTTTCTAAATGGGCATCGAAAGCATTCTCTAAGGACTGCCATACTATTCAAAGTGTCCTCCAGCATAATACATAATTGGTTGATTTATATATTCTTTCTCATTTAGATTTGCTGATCAGTGGCATTTTAAGAGACGAAAGGTTCCTGGCAATGACATTTACCGCCAAGTCAAACGCCCTTCATTGCCACCTTGGAAGAGTAGGCTTCTTCCAAATGGATCCCTTGGTGGATATAAACGGTGAAATAGAGAGAGACATCAGGGTGGGGATAACAGCAGCCGCTGGAGGGGAAGAAAATGTGTCACAGAGACAAAAAAGGTGCAGTGGCAGAAGGAATAGGGCCAATAGCCGAGGGGGGAAGAACCAGACAAGATGGAGGCAGGGCTATTATTGGCAAATTACTATAAGATGGCGAGGAGGACATAAAGAAAGGGAGTGTGGTCAGATAGATGACAAGCAGGAGGAGGGAGGTGGGAGGATGCTGGCATTCAGGGAGTAGTGGAGAAATTAGGAAGATAGGGGTGTACGCCTTGAGGGGCTGCGGCAATTATGAGGAGGAAGATGATGATAGGGGCCGGGGCTGCAGGTCTACGGGCCAGACAGCATTATCGGCCCTCAGGGGAACACAGCCGCTTTGTTTAGAGAAGAGGACACAAGAGAGCGAGAATATAGGCCAGACAGATAGATGGACGGGGAGAAGGAGGGAGGGAGAGATAGCAGGAGGGAGGGAGGGAGGGAAGGAAGGATGGCGAAAGTGAGAAACAAAGAGAATGAGAGACACCCAAAGGGATCATGGGAAGTCCAGGTGGATTTGAGCAGAAAGGGAAGAGGGATGAGCACCTGATGAAAAGACAAGGAGACAGACAGAAAAGGCGAGAAGAGGATTCGGAGAAAGAAAGGAAGCTCAAAACAAGGGATTACTGTTACGATAGTATATGATAGTGGGCTGCTGTCTGACAGTGAAAGAAAAATAATGTGGTTAAAAAGATAAGCACAGAGAGGAGAAAGGCATGAACATCTTTCCTGTTACTGCAACATCATTAAAATGCTTTATTTGACACATAAATAACATTATTTCTGCATTCCTTCAACTTGATAAATGATGAAACGGTCATCTTGCCTCACCTGGTCAGATAACTTTGAGACAGAAGCAGATTGGCCTCATATTTTACTGCACTGTGATGAATGTGTGTTTGCTTTCCCTCCCCCGTTAAAGATTAATGACATAAAAGTCACTACAGTTTAATAAATCAAACTGGCGGTAGATGTTTAAGCGAGGAGGAACTTCACTAAATCAGGACATGATTTAAAACTTGTCACGGAGTCATAAGAGGGGATTTTTTCTCTAGCTGAGCTTTAAATAGCCGAGACGTCTTCTTTAAAGTCTGGAAAGGCAAATTGTTGTTCTGTCTTCGTCTTCCGAAGTTTAACTTTGTATTCATGTGAAGCTGAATGCACAGGGAGGTGCAGAGAAGAAAGAGACACCGGGTAACTTTCAAGCAGCAGGCAGGCGTTGAGTCTCTCCCTACAGGCTTTACCAAAGTTTGAACTGAGTTCATTAACTTTATTTGATACGTGGCATCGCTTCTACATGGCTTTAAAACATTTAGTTGAGTATATTTAGCCATGCTAGCAGTCTGTTGATTCTCTCGGTTGGACCACTTTCGACTAAAGTTCCTCAAAAACTGTTAAAAGAATTGCTATGAAATTTGATGTAGCCACACTTTTCATCTAGTGCTTCTAACAGGTTACATGTCCCTATCCAAGACTTGAAAATGTATGTTCCCATTTCCCACAGCTGTAACTTGTTTTTAGCGTGAAGACACACCTTAAAATACCAGTACGTTTTTTCTGTGCGATTAATTCTCTTTTCAATCTTTTGTTTTTGTCACGAGTTCTTTAACACAGGTCATTAATGATATTAAAAACAGAATAGTGTAGAAAAGTATTTTTAACCAACACAGAGGCTCTGTTGTAGTATTCGGCGTTGCTTTGTTTACAGTGGCCCTGCTAAAAAAGAGAAAACATTTGAGTAAATCAACTGACCAAAATGTAAGGCGACTCGGGGGCTTATGAACCATTTCATAACCATTGCAAATGATGATAACTCTTAAATGGTTTCTAGAAGGTACAACTAGGCCGCATCCCAAAGGCTAATTTCATTATACTGTGATTCAATTGATTTCAAAGGAGGTCTGTTCCGGAAATCCTTTAAAGCTTTGTAATCTACTTAAGGTATCTCAGCTAATCTCTAGAATGATCCAGAATCAGAATCGGTTTTATTACCAAATAGGTTTACACATACGAGGAATTTGCTCTGATATACAGTATGTAGTAAGACACAGAAAGAATAGCAACATAGTACCGTTATATCACCTATCATAAAAACCTGTTTAATTTAAGACTCTTCTAACAAATTAAAGATACAGATAAGTACACTAAGTTGTTAACTTTTAATCCAAATCTATCTTAATATGAACCAATGTGTTTCGGCCATCTGACGACTAAATCGGGACACTTTTTCTCTCATGCAAACACTAGAAAAGATATGTTCTGTAAATGTTAAAGTAAACACTTGGAGCTTAGGTTCCAGTGACAAGAAACAAGTATCTGAACTGGCTGCATCTTCTTTTCTTGTTCATTACCTCTTCACATGAAGGTTTATTTACCATTCCTCAGATAAACTGCATCAACACTTTGTCGTCAATGTGGCCAAATATGGCTGACTACCTCTAAAGATGTGATTTTGATGATTAGAGTTTGAGTGCACACTTACAAATGGGTTTTATTGGGGTTGTTTGTGCCAGGTTTAAAGACATTCTCTCTTTGATCTGTACAGAAAGGTCTTCCACCATTCTGTATGTGTGGCTATAAAACTCAGATCTGCAGGTTAAGATGTAAATCTTCCTGCCCTTCTTTTGACATATCCCTTCCTTAGAAAACACTTTGATGTGCTTTGGGTGGAAGCGTTCACCAAAGAGTGTATATATTATCCAGATAAAAAATACTATAAAGAAAAGTAGAAGGAGGGGAAAATAGAAAATGTAGCCAAGATAATGGCTTTGATGACAGAAGGAGGGAGATATTTTGGAAGATGTGAGAAGGAAAGGAAACTAGTTAGAGATTATAGAAAAGAGGTGTAAGAAAAGAAGGGATGATTTACCATATGACTAACATATGTAGGATAGAGGACCAGAACAGAAGTAAAGATGCACAAATGAGACCTCTGCCTTGTCATTTACTAAAAGCAGAAGCGATAAAGCAAACTTAATTATGAAGGAGTGAAACCTTAAATAAAGAATGGAGGGAGTGATATGCTGCAGGCTGCAGACTACCCATAATCCTCTCTGCTCTGCCCTGAGGGGCCTACTGATTGTATATGTGTCTGTCTATGCGTACAGTATCAGCATGTGTTCGTCTTTGTGCTCTGGTCCCTGCCGTTTGGTGTGTGTGGGGGGCAATGCATGCTTTTATATCTCTTTGTTTGATGTGTATGCGCTCCTGAATCCCTGTGTGTGGCAAGTGTGTGTGTGTGTGTGTGTGTGTGTGTGTGTGTGTGTGTGTGTGTGTGTGTGTGTGTGTGTGTGTGTGTGTGTGTGTGTGTGTGATGAGATGAGATTAGACGTCCTGCAGGGCTGTAGTTTCATGGAGGCCATCCAGAGCAGCGGGAACGTCAGGAATGTGGGGACAGTGATACACTTCACTGTCTCCGCCACCACAACAACATTTCTGCTTCATCGGAGAGGAGAGGAAACAAGGAGAGGAGGATAAAAGCAGAGACGTGTAGAGCGCACCCAAACATTGTTTTAAAACATTTTATTTCAACCTTCACGGCTACAAAGGTTGTAAAACTCTTTGTGTCTCGACATCAACCTGAGTACTTTCCGGGTACAAACCTTTTTATAGAGTTTCCAAGACTTTTAAAGTTATGTGTCCCGCCTCAACCTAGGAGCAGAGTCAAGTTGTGTATTTATAGATTATCACAGCATGCCACACCGGAGACAAAGTGCTCTGTTCTCCTCCGTTGTGATATGTTGATGAAAACATTCCAAACCCTTAGCTGAGACAAAAGTGCAAAACAAAAGACCTGTGATCTAAATAAACTGTGTGGCGTCTGTGCTGTGACAGCTGACAACTGAATTATACAACACTAGAAACACAGGGGCAAAAAGGATGAACATATGATTGGCATTTCAAGTCTCTGAAACTCTGATTTATTTTTAAACACAAGAAAACAGTTCCAAGATTCCTTTCAATTTGTGAGCCCCAAAATGTGTAATTCTAACCTGTTGATTAATGGGCTAGTTATGTGTCAACTGAACTCAAAGTAAGTAGTGATATAAGTAATATGCACATTATCCTTACCTATACTATACTATATATATATATATATATATATATAT